>NW_007727858.1:19847-58896 GCF_000696425.1 Galeopterus variegatus | reverse complement strand
GAAAAAAAAAAAAAAAAAAAAAAAAAAAAAAAAAAAAAAGAAAATTATAAGCATCTACAGAACCTGAATGTAATTTCATCTAATATGTTATAAGACTATAAAAATAAGTTCAGAGTAAAATGTTAAAGATCTTGTTCTTTACCGTTTTTTTCTTTTTGGTGTTTTATTCTGTTACATTTTTGATTTATTAATAAAACCAGTCATGAGGTCAGACCACATAGCGGCCAAAGAATGAAGCCCAGTGGTATCTTTTGAGCTCTAATATATATTGGACTGATCATGACCCTATGCACATAAACAGGGCCTCAATAAAGTTTCATTGAACAAATAAATGAAAAGTCATATATATTCAGAGTCAACAGTATTTGTTCAATTTGCTAATTATTTTACTGTATTCTGTTTTTCTGTTTTCTGCAGCAAATTAAATTTATATCTGTATTTATTTTTTTAAAGCTTTGATTGCATATTAATTGAGAAAACAATTGAATTTTAAGAAATAAAATACTCACCAAAATTATATACTTAGACTAAAGAGTAACAAGTGCTGGGGGACATTCACACTCTTACATATTATTAGGTTTATGTATTTAAATGTGTCACAGTTCAGAACATTAATGGATGGATGTATCAACTCTAATGGAACAAAACAAAAAAGAGTGGGTTTTTTTTTTTAAAGGAGAATAAATGTTGTGTATTTAATTAAAAGCTTTCTTCAACAAAGACTCTGTTATCCAATGTCTAGGTACCGTTTCTGATCACATTGAGAGACTCTATAGAAGAGCTGGCAGCAAAAAGCTTTGGTTTGTATTAGTGTCCTTGTCATTATGTTTTATTTTTGTGTTGTTGTATATTATAGCCTAAAGACCAATCTTAAAGATGGTTAATTCATCTCATTTTTTACTTTTAAATTCCAAGCTTGCAGCACTGTGACTGTCTACTTTCTAAGGATGTGCCTACATTCCGTTGTAGCATGGCTTTCCCAAGATGTAAAAAAAAAAAAGTCTGGGAATAAAGACCTCTGTGGAGATTATTCACTGGATTGATATTATTGACTCTTTCCTACTCTAAATCTCCTCTGTCCCAGCAAGGTGCTTTAGATTCAATTTTGTATTTAGGACACCTGTACTGTTACCATAGAAGGCCGTAAAAAGAGACCAATGTTTATTTTAATTGTAAGCAAAAATAATATAGTTAGAAAGTAGTTCTCTCACTACCCAAGTTGAATTAATCCCAGTGACTGTAGTTGCTTCAAGAAAAATAACCAATTTGTTCTACAGATAGTCTCTTCCCAGGAATTAAAAAAAATTAGGTAAGTTTAGATAAAACAGTTTCAATTCACAATGTGGTAGGTATGCCTAAATGCACGGCCCTCTGCATTTTGATGCAATTCTAACAGCCGTAATAGCAGCATCTAACAAATTTTGAAAGTAAGAGAGTATGTATACACACACACACACACACACACACACACACACACACACACACACACACACACACACACACACACACACACACACACACACACACACACACACACACACACACACACATTTTTAATGACATGTGAATATTTAATTTTTTTAAAGTCTCAAGTAATGTCATAAGAAACTTCCTTAACCTCAAAGAGCCTCAGATTTCTAATCTCTAAAATAAAGGGTTGGACAAAACAATCTCTTACAGTATTTCAATTTTATTTTAATAGGAAATGTACCTACCATTCCTACCCAGAAGAAATAATGTGATGATAATCCTATGGTTAAGTCTCTCAGATTTTCACTGTAAATTCTCAATACAGGAAGGCATGCAAGCCAATAGATGTTCTTTAGCCAGTATGTTTCAAATGTGGTCTATAGTCTTATTTTTGGCTGAACAAACCTGTTCTTGCTTTATGTATTATATTTCATTTTAAATAAATCATTAACTAGCAAACATTTAGAATGCTGAATGTTATGTTTAAAAAACAAACTCTTGGAAGTTTTATTTACTCTATTTTCCCTTTTACGGCTTTCCACTGACACACCCAGGTTGGCGGTACGCTACGGGGCTGCATTTACCCAGAAATTTTCTTCCTCTATAGCCCCACACATTACTACTTTTCTGGTACATGGGAAACAGGTAACATGCACAGAATTTGGAAACTCAAGCTGCTTGAAAAGTGTGGACTTATTTGCACTCTGAGAGTTAAACATGTCTTTTTGTCTTACAGTGTGTGGGTGAAAGCTTCTGTAAAAGTAGCAAGTGTTTGTTTCACTAACTTTATCAGTTATTGACTCAATTTTCTACTAGTCTATGTTGAGATTAAAGAATGTAAATGCTTTTTATATAGGTCAGCTTTTATGGATATCCTGAAATTTTAAAAAAATGCAGTTTCAAACCTATATTTTTTATTTTATTTTCTCCATCTAGAAGTTCCACATGAATTTTTACTTTTGAGGGAAAAATAAAAAGGTCTTATGTATTGCATGTGCTCTGCTTAAAAAAAAATTCATTCTTGCAACATTCTAAGACTTCTTCAGAAATGTAAAAATAGCAGTGTGAATTCCTTCCCCGAACATTCTGGCTTTATCAAGAAAAAAAGTGCTGGTATTTCATTTTAGCGCTTTCTAAAGTTCAGTAGTAAGTGAGCCCTCTAATACAGGGTTTGGTTATCTAGGCACCAAAAGAAACATGATTTAAAGTAGTTATAGGAATAGGTCACATGTACCAGTGACAGACTTAATAATGAATTTGTTAAAGTGAAATCAGAATACCCTTTTAATTCCTCCCCATACACTTTCCCTTCCTCAGTCAAAGGGATAGTTAAGCACCCATTTCTTTCTTTTATAATTGATAATGGTACCAACAATACTTTTGGCACAGCCCAGTGGCAGAGGTGAGGGTGAGGGATCCCTTCCTAATTCTGGATGGCCCTACAGTCTGGGAAATTTCAGTTTTTAGGTACATTGTCTTGGGCTCAGTGTTTCCTCCAAATTATCAGGTGAGGACCTAACTGTATGTATTTTTAAGGCTCCCCATTCATTCATCATCTTTTAGATTTGTGAACATCTGGCCTGCTCTCTTCTTTGCCCCCAGGTCGGTTGTACGCCGTGCAGCAAGTCTTTTAAGTAAAGTAGTGGACAGCCTGGCCCCATCCATTACTAATGTTTTAGTGCAGGGCAAACAGGTAAGTATCTGATTTTCAGACACTCACTTGTTCACAGTTGCAAAGGTTTCTGGGTGGGACCCTTAACTTTAAATGGCAATCCTCAGTGTCATAGGCCTCTCACAGATTAACAGCTCAGGCTTTTCTACAAAAGCCTTCTTCCCCAAGCAAATCTGGTCTTAAAGATGCACAGTTATTAAATGGGCCATGTCTTTTTCCTGCTGCACCTTACAGCTGTGATTTCCAACTCCTCTATAAACTTGATGTCAATGCAGATGCTGATGGGGGAAATGTAATAATACCTAATGAAGTACTCCAGGCAGGTTTAGGATAGGTGGAGTAGAGACAGGTGAATAATGAAGAGCATGTTTTCCCTTCTACTCCACATGAGATCCTCCTCCCCACTTAGAAATGCACTGGTGTTCAGGCCGAGCCAGGGTCTACAGGCCAGTGCTGCTCCCGAGATCCTTCATCCTCTAGACCCCCTCTCCCAGCTCCTGCCCACCCATCAGGGCCAACTCTTTCACCTCCTCCTCAGAGAGCCATCTCCAATTAGCAGTGGTCTCTTTCCTCTAGGTTCCCGTAACAGGTCCCTGACATTTCTTACAATCTGCCCTAGATCCCAATTCTCCTGAGTGTGTGTCTTTCACTTTATGGTAGACTGTGAGCTCCCGGAGGTCAGGGCCTCAGTCCTGTCTGTTCGTGTTCCAGTGTGCCGAGCATGAGGCCTGCCTTGGAGTAGGCACTTGGTGAATGTGGGTTGTTTTGAGACTATGCATGTGGGTTGCAGAATGGGATATGGCTGTTCATATTTTGTTTTGTTTTCTATAAACTTAATTACCTGGCTGAATCATCCTTTGCTTAGAATACAAACCTGTTTGCTTTCTTTCTCTTCTTTGGGAATATATGTGCCTTATTGTGTTTTCCTGACAATTAACCTAAGGATATAATAAACTTTAGTAATGTGAAGTACTTTAACTCTCTTTAATGGAATCAAACCATTGCTCATATTTCAGGGCTCTTAATTGATTGAGATTGAAATGATTTCATCCTGACATGGCTTTTGGAATGTTAGAATAATAGCTGTTTATTTTTTCCTGTAATACACTAAAAAATAATTGTACTAATAAAAAACTCCTGAGAAAAAGTTATATCTTTTTATATATTGTTATTTTCTGTTTTTTCAAAATTATTAAGAGGTACAATTTTCTTCCCTGGCCATCACCAAAGTGCAGGAAGTAACTTATCCAGTGCCTTTCCTCACTAGAATCTTTACCTCCCATCACAGTCTTGTATTTTTGCCCTGGACTAAACCTCCTCTGAAGGAAAGTTAAACAGGCTTTGGGAAACTATTTTTCCTTGGATTTTAGGTCTCTGTAGTATATCTGAAAATAGAGCTAATTCTACTGCACTGAACATTCTAAAGGTTTCGGAGATCTTTGAGGTCACTGGCATCTGACACTAGAAGGATTATGTTAAGGTTGGTCATGTCCACTCTGTAGAGTCTAGAGGGGCTTTCAACTTGTGGTCCTGAGTCCCTGCTTCTACATGTTGGAAGCCTTGGAGCCTGTCTTGAGGCTGTAACGGGATCACTGACCATCAGACTAGCATATCTCCAGGGAAGCAGTCGCGTACAGAGCTGGGTAGGTCTGGGGGCTAACGGTTCAGCTTCATGACCAGACCCATGAAGTCCATTCATTGACTGTATCTCATACCTTTACAAAAAAGAAATGAGAACGGAGCACTCAAAGTTTGCATTTGCTTATTAATGCCTCCCCGAGAACTGGAGTAATATTGTTTCTACAAAGCACTTTCAAATCACCTCAAGCTCTCTGGAATGAAATAGTGGTTTAGTCATCATTGCTTCCAGAGGCAACCATGTGCCTTCTGTTTGTTTTCTTCTTTACACACTGACATTTTAATAAAAGTAATCACACAGACTAACTGGTTGGAAGCACTTATGATATAATAAACTAGCAGTACTCAGTTTTCACTCCATTACAAAATTGGGGCAAAAGACCCCCATGTTCTGCCTCTCCTTTTGTCTGTTAAAACACAAGTGCTCTTTGATATGCTCTTCTTTGTCCTGCTTATTATAATTGTGCACTGTACATAGAAGAGAGATGCAAAGACATAATGAGGAGGAAGGAGGGCCTGCAGACTCCTCAGGGAGTCAGAATGTCAAGGAGAGAGAGAGAGACCAGAGTATTTCTCCCGCCAGCTTTAGCTACACCTTCTGCTTTGAGTTTTCTTTGCCATTTCTCTCTGTGCTTTCTCCTTTCCCAGGCTTGTGGACAGCCTTGTTCATTCCCCCACACAGGTGATAGATCTATCGCCACATATTTGAGCACTCACTAGTTGCCTAGCACATGCCAGGAAAAGTGAGGGTTACACAAGAACTATGTGACCTCAAACCTGCCTTTGAAAAAGGTCACAGTGTTGTTAAAGAGCAAAAGAAACTATAAAAGAATCAAAAAGTGCATCTCTAAAATACTTAAATTGTGTAAACTGTGCAGTAGAGTAAAACTGTTCAATGTATTCTGGTTTCTCTGGAGAATTTCTAGTACTAAAGTCATTCAGAATAATTTTTTCTTAATAGGTATTTATATTCCTTCCCTGCTTTTATCCACTCACCTCCACACCTCTAACTGGGACCCTCACCTGCCCTTATATTTTAGACCAGACTCTGAACCATCATGAACTCCAGTGGGAGTCATGCTTTGAAAGCCATTTTAATAAATAGCAGGAACAGTTATTCTACCTAATTCCCTAGCTTGTGTAGAGTAATTTCAGCCTGCCAGTCATGCTGAGCCTTGAATTTTTTTCATTTATCTTTTACTAGCTAGGAGATTTTTGTAATAAAATTCTGCAACTCATAGGTAACTCTGGGTGCCTTTGGGCATGAAGAAGAGGTTATCTCTAATCCTTTGTCTCCAAGAGTGATTAAGAACATCATCTATTATAAGTGTAATACCCATGATGAGAGGGAAGCTGTCATTCAGCAAGAACTGGTCATCCATATTGGCTGGATCATCTCCAATAATCCCGAATTATTCAGTGGCATGCTGAAAATACGAATTGGGTGAGTAAACTGCTTTGCATTTGCATAAATTTTTCAAGTTGTCCTCTAACAGATTCGGCCTCATTATCTGGTGGGTATTTAGTAAAGTGCATCTTTCCCCTAAGCCATGGAGACAACATCTGGTGGTGTGAAGAAATAAATACCAGTGGGCTGAAAGAATCCTCATGTTCATTTAACTCCCAAGTTAGACATAGTGAAGTAACTCTGTTCTCTGGTAAAATCAATGGCTGCATCATGTAAAACACTAAACATGATACTCATAAAAATTCCTATAAATAAAATGGATAAGCCTTAAAAGAAGAATAGTTATTAGTAAAACTGAGTGTCAGAAGGACACACTCTGATAAAAATTTGGTCCCTTTAAGAATATTCTGCATCCATTCTCTACCAAAATATAATTTTTAATTTTTAATATTGTAAGTGTTCTGTTTGGAGAAGAGATTGAAAGTAAGGGTCTGGTGATCTTGAATTTTCTTAATCAAGAATTTGGGGAGGCAGTGTGGTATAGGGAAAGCTGACCAGCTTGTGGCATTCACCAAAACTGAGTTCAAGTCCTGACTGCCATTCATCATCTTGGTAACCTTGGATAAATGACTGAAACTCTCTAGCCATACTTTAATACCAGCCTCATTATTTCATGTGAGAATGAAATGAAATCATATGTTTAAAAAGCCTACTACAACCTAATGAAGTATAATGTTTCTTTTTAAAATATATTTTTAATTTGAATATATCCTAATTGTAAAAGAGTCAAAAGATACCTGAGCATGATACATTAACTACCTGAATCTGATTATTATGCATCATACATATGTATCAAAACATTAGATTGTACCCCATATGTATGTATAATAATATGTCAATTAAAATAATTTTTAAAAAATGATACCTCAGCATGTAGAGTAACCTAGCAGGTAGCCAATTTTAAGGGTGTTCCTCAAGTGTTTGAAGAGGATATATATTCTCTTTTTGTTGGGTGCAAACATATGTGTATGTGTGTGAGTATGAATAAGTGTATCGTTTGCTAACTGTATAATTGGATTATCAATATTTTTACTATTTCTGTTCTACTTGATCCTTGATTGCTGATAAAAGTCTGAACAATTTCTCATAATTGTGGATGAACCAATTTCTCCTTGCATTTTTATCAGTTTTGCTTTTATATATTTTAAAACTTTGTTTTTATCTATGTTACTTCATAGCTTTTATCAATATATCTTCCTTTGTGTTATTTACTGCTTTTCAACTCTTTTTAAAAAAAATTTAAAACAGCTACAAAATATAGAAACTGGTATAATAAATCCTTGTGTGCCCATCTTCAACAATATCATCATATGGCCAATGTTGTTTCACCTATATCCCTACCTACCACTTACCCCCATCTAGATTTTTTTAAGGCAAATCTATCATATCATCTAATCTAAGTACTTCAACGTGTACCTCTAAAACATAAGTACTTTTCCAAAACATAACCATGATACTATTACCATTCATAAAAAATACCAGTTGAACAAGCTTTTGTCTAACATTGCTGCCATTGTCAGCTTTTTTTTTTTATCTGTCATTATTAACTTGGCATACTGTCTTCCATCCCTTTACACTCAATGTTCTTTTACAATTTTGTATGTATGTATGTATGTGTGTGTATATATGTATAAAATATTTGGCATTTGTGCTATATTTATTTTTAATATAATGAGTGTCATTTTTTATTATAAGAAACACATGACATAATGTTACCATCTTAACCATTTTTGAGTATACTATATGCACATTGTTATATATTTTAATAGAAATATACATTTCATGTTTATGCTATTTCTTTTACATTTTGACTTATTCCTACATTTTATGTTTTCTGTTTACCATGCTTTCTTGTCCCATTTTTCCTTTTCTGTTTATTGTTAGATCAATTTACCTTTCATTTCTTAGTTTTAATTTTACATGTGAATATGAAGCACTTTCTGAAAAATTATTACCCATTTTTTCCTTCAAAATTACATATAAAAAATTCATTGCTTATTTGGCAGTATCTGCCTACCTCTTGATTCATCAGTTTTCATCCTAGGAATTTACTCTGTAGTAATACAGGGATACTTCAAAATTTTCATGGAAAAATTGAATTAAAAGATAATATGAATCATTCCATGAACTTTTTGAAGACCACTTGTAGTCGCACAAGTACATAAAGATATATTTTACAGCAGTCTTCATTTCAGCATTGTTTGAAATAGTGAAACATTGGGAACAACTCAGATGTCCGTCAGTAACATAATTACAAATAGTAATGTTACAGTCAAATAGTAAAATGCAGTGAAGCCGTTACAAAGAACAAGATAAAATTCTATACAAATGTCCAAGACAAATTAAATGAAAAATAAGTCACAAATATATTGTTCCACTTTTTGTAAAAGAATAATAATTCTGTACATATATATGTGCGATATATGTGTGGAAAAGTATCTGGAAAATGTACATCAAATTGGTGTCAGTTATTTTCTCTAGGAGATTTCTGCTTTCTAAGTTATATTTTTCAGTATTATTTAAAATTTTTAATTTAGCTTGATATTTACCTGATTTCAACTATGGTGTATTTCAGGTGAATTTCCCATTCTTTATCTGTTCTTTCTTTTGATTGAAAGTAAGTGACTGTACCTGCATAGAACTTGACCTTCACTTTTATCCCCTAAAATTGTCCCTTTCAAAGATTTAGAGGTATTCTGAATCAATTATAAGAACTTTGAATTATATCCTGATTTGTTCAGTCTCTGTTTGCTCTAATATTTTCAACTCCAACCTCTAGACTACATATGAGGGTACAGAAATGGATCTTCCATGTGAGTTGACTATAAATGAAAAAAAAAAAATGTGATTCTCCATCTCCATACATGGTATGAAAGTACTCTGTTGTCACAGACTCAGACATTTCTCTGAGACAGACTGAGAAGTATGGGTTATAACTCTTCCAAAGCACATTCTTTGTAATAAATAGTCAGGAGAGCCTTTTCAAGTGATAGTCATCCTTGCAGAGTTTTAAACAAAGCCTTAGAGTAAAGGTTAACAATTTCCCAAGATTTTACAGTGCTGTGTTTTTTAGTCTCTAGTAGTTTTTCCTTTGCTGCTTTTCAGCATTTTAGACTAATGTATGTCCTCTCACAAATCCCATGTAATTTTCTTTCTTGAATTCAAATCTGACCTGAAACTTCCTTCTCATCATAGGAATGTATGTTTAGTTTATTCTAAAAATAGTTTTTATATCTGCTACTCAATATGTTCAGTGCCTTCCATGAGAAATAGCATACACTTTTTCCTTAAACTGTGTGTTACCCAAAATAAAACTGCCTCATGAAGAAATCTGCCATGAAACTTTAACTATTCACTGTCCTGAGACTCATCCTGAAACTGGGGCATTTTATCCCATTGTGAGTACTAACAGTGTTCTTGCTCAATGCATTATGTACCTTTCTATCTTATGTGGGTCTCACAGGGTCAGCTCTAATCACTGGGAAATTTTCAGTTGAGAAGCAGTCTAATATTTTTTAATAAGTGAATTTAAGAAATTCACTTCTGCTAAGGATAGGGACTAGATCTTGTATTACTGCCTATAATTATCATGGTCTAGCTCATTAGAAATGTTCAGTAAATATTCACTTGTTCAATATATATGATATAAGCATAGTCACGTGGTTTGCCTTGAGCTACTGATGGATAATTTAGGAAAAACAAAAGATAGCATGTCTTTGTACTCATTAAAGAGAGAAATAAAGGACTCTTCTAATTTTGATAAATACACTTGGTTTATGCCACGTGATATTGGAATTAAGTATAAAAAAGAATTCAAGTCACGTCCTTCAGGAAATAGCCAAGTTAAACAGGGTCTTGTTTATATGAAAGTCCAGTCATACATGCAGAAGATATCAGAACATACCACTTTTCTCCATTTATTTATTAATGGAATGGTGCTTAAAAGTTAATCACAACAGAGGATAGTACGGGTTGCCTTACAACGTACTTCTCTAAACAGTGTTCCCAGTAAAGTTCTAAGGAGATACAAGTATGAGAAACATGTAAAGTGATTCACTCATTATAACTACAAATATTATTTAATGAATATCTGTTATGTGCTAAGCAATGTGCTAAAAATTCTTTATGTATATTATCTCATTTAACCCCTACAACAATTTAGAGGTAAGCACTAAGACCCCATTTTACAGTAAAGAAACTGACACTCAGAGAGCTTAGATGGCCTAAGTCAAACTAGTAAGTGAATAAACTGAGATTTACACGCAGGTCTGCCTAACTCCAAAGTTCTCATTCTTCAGTTTTAAGTACTTTTTGTGTGTTTTTACTTATTGTGCCATTGCCATTTTCTCACAGAAGCAGACTTTAATGTTTATTTCTAAAACCTTACGGCCTTTATGGTCTCTTCTGCATGATTTCAATTTATGATCCATGTTGCATTTGAGTGTTCTTGTAGTAACTGTGATGTGCCATGGGCTCCAGATGTTTTTTGTCTTGTTAAAGCCCTCCAATCTAGGAGAAGTACTGTTTAACATTTTACAGTGTAAGACACAAGTTAATAAACCTAAGAAATGAGGTTTTGCTCCTTTATTCTTCATGAGACCAAGGAAGGGAGGATGATTTGGAACTGATTCTAAGTTAACTCCTTGTATACTACAAGAGATATATTAAGATGCTATGAAAAGTTGAGAGAAGTTATAGATCAAGCTTTTCACTTCCTTGTAATATTGTAGGATACCTCTGGCAAGTGGAAAATTTCAACATATTAACCACACACACAAGAAAGTAAGTTATTCTTTCTCAGAAGAAGAGGTCTAACGTTTACTGTGGGCCACTTTCTGGATGCTTGACCTCTGGGTTATTTCATGTAATTCTCACAAAAACTCTGTAAGTTTACAGGCTATTTGAAGTTCAGCAGAGCTAAGTAAGTTGCCCATGCTCACAGGACTAGTGTGAATAGCTACAGAATTCATGCTTCCCACCCCCTCTTCCAGCTCCCTGGTCTATAAAACAGGGAAGTTATACCTGCTTTGGCTTCCTTGTCAGATTGTGTTGATTCTGGGTAAGGAGTATGACGAAGTTTTGCAAAGGGTAAAGCGTCAACATTATCCCTGTGACATTTGGCAATTTGAGGTCCTCTCTCTGTGGCTTTTGGGGAACAGGTGCCTCTTGGGAGTTATTTTTACATACCACAAATCCCAAGAATCCATAAGAGGAACCTTCCCCCATCCCAGCAAACACACACACACACACTCTCTCTCTCTCTCTCTCTCTCTCTCACTCTCACTCACTTATACATACCACAAATCCCAAGAATCCATAAGAGGAACCTTCCCCCATCCCAGCAAACACACACGCACACACACTCTCTCTCTCTCTCTCTCTCTCACTCTCACTCACTTATCCTCTGGTCCTAGGTTTGCAAAGGTCCTGTGCTTCCACAGGGGATGCTCACCCTGGAGGAGATGTCCCTTTCAGCCATGGTTGAGTCTCCTGTAGGGCCCAGCTGAATTATCCCAAAGCATTTTACACAGAAACGTTAACTCAGAATCCCTTTGAGATTCCCTGCTGCCATCTGACATGGTCTCATCTCTCCATCACCTGGTAGGACCTCATGAAACACATGGCAAACACTCTAAGACCCCCTTATACCTTTGCTACAGTGCTCTCCTACCACATTGATAGGTTTTGGAATGCTGTTTCTACTCTAGGGATATCAGACAACTTCAGAGAATTGCAGTTATTTAGTGTATGAAGCTTGTGATAGTGCCCACAAAAGTGTCTTTTATATATTTTTGTTGTACTTGATCCTTAATAATTTCTGTTTAGACCTCAGATCCATAAAGTGAATGGTCCCCTTGCATGTTTGTTTACTGGCAGCAGCAAATACATACTCAGTATGTTTATTTACAAAATTTACATTGAATTAGTCTCTGGAAGGTTTTTAGTTTGCTTAAAATTAGTGAGTAAATTATTCACTTATAGAGTCCTTGCATGTCAAATTTTTTATAAATTGTTGAACTTGTAGCTGCTTTTAAATTGGTCCTTTGTATATTGTAGCACGATTTTAAAAGAAAGGTGGGGAGAGGATTTATAAAATATATTCTTTTTTTGTTTCCTTATAGGGCAATAAAGCATCTCAGACTCATTCTTATCTGGCTTTTTACTATCGTTCTTCTCCTTTAAATGTTAATTGTGATTAAAGAGATTGATTGGCAGTTAGATTTTTTTTTTTTTTTTTTTTTGTCCTTTTTGAGACTGGCCGCACCGCGCTCAGCCAGTGAGCACTGTGAGCGCACCGGTCATCCCTATATGGGATCCGAACCTGCGGCGGGAGCGTTGCTGCGCTCCCAGCGCCGCACTCTCCCGAGTGCGCCACAGGCTTGGCCCGTTCAGTTAGATTTTGATACCACATTCTTCTTGAAATACCAACATTCACTAGGCTGAATGGACATAGGAAATAAGAACATTTGCCTTAGTCATGATATATCTTACCCAGAATTCACCTGCACTGTGTAAACTTTTATGGCTGGTTTAAACTCTCCAGTTTAAAAAAAATGTATTTACTTATATCACCCACTCCCTCAATTGTTTTCACACCAGTAGCACCATGTTTCTTTTCTCTTTTTTCAAAGGTTAATCCTACCAATGCAATTTCTTCAACTTTACTGCTATCAGACATTCCAGCGAATAAAATTAACCTGCTCACAGGAATGGTATTCTATTCTGATAATGATTTGATTTGCTGTCTCATTATTGATTTGTGCTCCAGCTTTCATGTTGAAATAGATCAAGTTCCTGACAGGCCCATTACTGTAAAGACCTCCAATCAACTGCTTTCTGCTGCAAGTCTGTCAGTCAGGCTGTAGTGGGAGATAACCCCTGAGCATATATGTTATCGGGCCTTTTTCATCTCCGCTTTTCATACTGCCAGGACATCCTCTGTAAGCAATTATGATCCACACATATCTTGTCCTCTAATGTCTGAAACTGCATCTGTGGATCTCATATCCCATGCTTAGAGAAGGCGTTTGTGGCACAGGTACCAGCTTATGACATTGCTTGTGCAGTAAAGGAAAGAGGAGATAATTACAGCTCCGAGTTCATTAGCATAGTTTGATACTCATTCAAAGGTCTTTGCTTTTGACGTTTTATATGAGGTAAGAAATGAGATGATGGAGCTCTCCCACCTCTGTTCTATTATGATTAGATTAGGGGTAGAGGAAATGAGTCATTGTTCTCCACTTACCAAACGGGAAGCTCAGTTTGCCCCATCAAATTGGCACCCTCTCCATATTAATATGAATCAAGCAAAACACTTCTTACATCCTTTCCCATTTCCTATTATATGGTCTATTAGGCAGCTTGGGCTGCCAATAACAGAACACCATAGATGGGGTGGCTTAAACAACAGAAATTAGTTTTTTGTAGTCTGGAGGTTGGGAAGTCCAAGGTCATGATGTCAGCCTATGTGATTTCTGGTGAGGGCTCTCTTCTTGTCTTGCAGACAGCTGCTTTCTTGCTGTGTCTTCACATGGTGGAGAGAAAGGGAGCTCTCTGGTGTTTCTTCTTATAAGGATATTATCCCATCATAAGGGCCCCACCTTTATAACCTTGTCCAAACCTAATTACCTCCCAAAGGCCTCGTCTCTAAATAACATCACAGTGGTGTTAGGGCCCCAACTGTGAATTTGAAGGGGTGGGGTGAGGGATACAATTCAGTGCATAATGTATGTCTTAGTAAAATGTTTCCACGGAGTCATTCAGTTACATGTTAACAGCAAACTTAGCAGATCCTTCTTATCTTGAAATCTCAACATGATTGTTAAAAAATTGTTTCTTGTCAAGGATCAGTGCTGTTCTTTATGGCATTTTTTCAGAAAATGTCAGCCATTCTGATTTATTAATGGTGTCAGATTTCCAAGTACTTTACTTCATATTTCACTCCTTGATTGGGACATGTTGGAAAGAAAAATGCCAATAAACACACAGTAGTAGTCCTTACTAACTAACCTCACAGCAAGAGAGTTCTTTTTAGAAGGTAAAGCTTATTCCCAGGACTGTACAAGAATACTAGTCCACCTCTTTACACTTTTCCAGCAGTCCTGAGGAATTCATTGTCCTCAAGTCAAACCTTGATATGTATGAAGGTTGATTTGGTCAGCCGTCTGTATCTGTCACTTTCTCATTTGCTTATTGGCAAGTAGAGCGTGTCTCTGGTTCTTTAGACAGACTAAATTTATAAGGATCTGGTCCAAGGATAACCTTCATTCTTTGATCTTCCACATTTGCTTGCTTGCTTTCTCCATTTTGCATTTAAGTGCTTTTATGCTAGAGTTGTCAAATCAGGCTTTGTGGTATTGTCGGTGGGAATGAGGGTAAGAAGTCAAGAGTTTCCTGTGCTCTTCTTTATTAGTATTCCTAAAAATGGATAAAATGTCTTTGGTTGTCTTAACTATGTTACTTGGTAATTTACTTTCTCCAGGTCTCTGACAGCTATTTTAGTAGTTTATGTCTAAGGCTCTTTTGTTCTTTCTATTTTAGTCTTTTGAGGATTTCCAAGGTATAAAAAGATTAGTTCGCTGAATATTTTTAAGTGAGTAAATGTATTTTAATAATATGACAAACAGATTATATTCATTTGCACTTGAATGAATGAAAAATAGTCACCTTTCTTTGGTGATTGTTGAGTACAGTGTTTTCTATAATTTACTCGCAGAACTGTGATATTTTGTAAACAGAAGGAAAGAACTTTTAGGTTATCAACTATTTTTGTGTATGGTACTTGTATAAGAATTTTAAAAGATAAATGTGGTAAACTGTTTAGTTTTAGTAACTCTAGTTAATGGAGTACTTTAAAAAGTAAGCCTTTTAAAAATAAAAAATGTTATTTATTTTAAAAGAGAATACCTCCTGAAGGTAACTGAATGTGGTACTTGCCTAAGTAACTCCAAGACTTGAATTAAAAATTTACATTACCTTCCTCTAACATAAGTCTGAGAAGTCATATGACAGGACTTTGCTAACATTTTTATTACTCTTTAGAATTTCAAAAACCTTTTTATATACATTGTTATTTGGTCCTAGGCTTTATTATTTTTGCTTTTCATTATGAAGAATTTAAATGTGTAATAATAAAATTATTTTGTAAATTCCCATATACCCATCATTTAAGTGGGTATAAGCAATTAGTTATTACATTTATATCATTTATTACATTTATAACATATTATTACATTTATTATCATTTAAGTGAGTATAAGCAATTGTTAGTTATATTGCCATATTTTCTTTTTTTTCTATAGTATATTATAAAGCAAGTCCCAGACATTTTGACTTTTACTTCTGAATATTTTAGTGAGTATGTAGTTCTAAAAAAGGACATTTTCTTAATAATCATGATACCATTATCACACCCAACAAAATTAGCAGTAATTCCTTAATACGAGGATACTTCAAAAAGTTTGTGGGAAAATAGAATTAAAAGATAATACAAATCTTTCCATGATCTTTTGAAGTACACCCTCATCTCCACATACCCAGTTCTTATTCAGATTTCTCTGATTGTCCCCAAAATGTCTTTCTACTGTTGGTCTGTTTTTAAACCAGGATCTAAAACAAGAGCCACACATGGCATTAGTAGGTATGTCTCTTAAGTCACTTTAATCTAGAGCAGTACCTCACATCTCCATTTTTCATTCCATTGACTTGTTGAGGAGATCAAAGACAGGTCTTTACATTTTTAACTCAGTATTTCATTATTCTAAGCTGCCTCAAATGAAAGTTTTAAGTATAAATAAATAAGATAGAATAAAATAAATAAAATAATAAATAGAAGATAACTCTGTATCTAGCCTATAAAAAATTAGAATATTTTTATTTATAGAAGAGGTTCACTGAACAGTTTATTGTAACTGAAATGTTGCTGTAGCAGCTAATTTTATGAGCAACTTTAAAGTCAGTGCATGCAAAATAACTATTTCTTGTGACTTGTATGCTCATGTAACATTTTGGTTAAATGCAGTCTGTAAGAGTGTGGATGACCAAGTAAAGAAATCCTAGCCTTTGCCAATAACATGGGTTCAATCCAGTGTTTCTTTTGAACTGATTAGAGAAATGCAAGTGGTAATTCCCAATTCTTACATGTTCTGTTTTTACATATATCAGGAAACTCTCTACCATTTATTTTGTTGTTTGCAAATACTTCATCATCTTTATTGCTCTTATCAGTGAACAGTTACTAAGTATTTGTTATACAGTATCAACGGTAATAGTAACAAGGTTTTTTATTATTATTTTCCCTTCTGCGTATCTCTTATGCCTCTATAATCTATTTTAATGTTTTGCCACACTTACTCTGCAGTTGACTGGTATACTAGCTAAATTCCCAACTTCTAGAAATGGCCACAACAAAGAATAGGGGAGAAGATAGGAAGAACTGAGAGTTGTGTTAGCCTAGGGCAGTGGAAATTGAAACAGCCACAGAACTGGGACACTTTACCTTGTGGCCTATGGCAGGGAGATATGCCTGGTTGATATCACCTCTGGCTCAACTGGGAAGACTTACCAGTTTTTCTTACTGTCTTTTGCACTGATGGACATTAGAGTCATCCCATGGTAATGCATCACCATTATTTTGCAAATCAGCCATGAGAGAAAGAAGGACTTGAATCTTTTGAATATACCTACCTAATTTTTTTCATCTCTGTATGTACCCACAACAGCCTTGGGGATTGTCTTTCAACATGAGAGAAAGAAGGACTTGAATCTTTTGAATATACCTACCTAATTTTTTTCATCTCTGTACCCACAACAGCCTTGGGGATTGTCTTTCAAGAAGTGTGTCAAGAAAAAGATAATGCTATATCTGAGTGCAGTGACTTAGCTACTTTAAATCTTCATTGCTGTGACTAGAGGTTTCCCCTGGTGGGCTGGCTACAACAGCCCCCCTTTGGGAGACAAGC
This sequence comes from Galeopterus variegatus, assembly GCF_000696425.1. NCBI lineage: Eukaryota > Metazoa > Chordata > Mammalia > Dermoptera > Cynocephalidae > Galeopterus > Galeopterus variegatus. Next base: position 41,687 of record NW_007727858.1, on the reverse strand, counting down.
AGCATGGGTGAATGAAGGCACATTCTTTCCAGATGCTGAGATGCACTGTCTCTATTTATTATTCAGTGTTCACTGAAGGACTTAAGGATAAAGCATAGGAATCTGCTGTGTAAAAGTAATTCCCTGGCTTTTCCTAATGGTGGGTACAGTTCTGGTTCCCTAAGGCACAGTATTATTTCCAGAGTTTTCTTTGGTTTTCATAACTAGTTTATCTGAGTTCTTTCCTCAGAATACGATAAATGAAAGAAATGAGATGAAATTGCCAACATGCTTTTTAAAAGCTTCTCAAATTAAAAAATAAAATTACCTGCACTTAAAATAATTAAATATTTTGGCTCTCCTGAAATCTATTGTTTAAAGTACATTCTCTAATGCACTACTATAATTAAGTTATAACTAATTGTATCCTTGTGTATTTCAAAAGCAGGTACTTCTCCTCTGTCCCCTCCAATCCCAAAGGAATGACTGCAAAGTAAAGTAAATTGGTAAAAAATGTTTATTATTCCTGGGAAAGGAATATTTACATAATAACATGTCTCAGCCCATTTCTTAAAATGCATTGCTTATGTACCATTTGTTTTTTGTATGTATCTAGTGATAAGAAAATATAGAAAATGCAGCTATTTGTGTACAGTATACTATCATACCGAATTGGTAGAATCTCACTTGGTAAGAACCTAAGTACTTACCTATTTTCATGTTTAACCTCACCACATGTGCAAGAGCAAGCTTTATTTTTAAGAGTCTGATCATGTCACACATCTTGATGGAATAATTATATCAACAGTTCAGGAAATTCAAATGGCCTTTTCTTCATTCCCCTTTGGATGGGTCAGTGCTGTTAAGGGTATTACAGTGAGAAGCACAAGGTGATTTTATTTCAAGAATTATTGATTCATGCTTTTCCTGTTTTGTTTCAGGTGGATCATCCATGCTATGGAGTATGAACTACAGATCCGTGGAGGAGATAAGCCAGCCAAAGACCTGTATCAGCTGTCACCTAGTGAAGTTAAACAACTTCTGTTGGATATTCTCCAGTCTCAACAGAATGGAAGGTAACAAGGGCCCTTTGTTACCTATAGGACACACTGGATTTATAGTAACGTCATAATTTTTAGCTTGACCTGTATATGAAATAGATAAGATATTAATAAAAAATAAAATGCAGCAGAGTATCAGAGGCCACCCTACTAGATGGATAGTGTAAACAGAGAAACTAATTAAAATGTCTTTCTTCAGTTGTGATTTCGTGTTGATTTGAATTTTATATTTTTTTCAGATGTGGGTTTACAAGGATTTCTTCATTTTTATTATTCTGTGCAAATGTAACACTTCATACCACTTTGGTCAATTCCCTTTCTGAATCTTGGTAGCACTCACCATCTCCTCCCAACATTTTGGCAGAAGGGATTGGATTTGGTAACACTACTTAAATATATTGCCTGTCACTCTGTCTCCCTAAATAGACTGTAAACTTCAGGGCTTAAAGCCTTTCATAGACTTAACTTGTGCTAACCTTTGACTATGAATAAGACAAGTACTTGTGGATTGCATTGAGTTGAATTTTTTTTTTATTACAGAAAGAGCTTTAAAATAATTATTTAGGCAAGTATTTATTGAGCACACTTGTCCTCGCATTTTCCAAAGTGATATAATTATATGCCTAGAAAATTCTACCTAGGCCTTCTGCTAAAGAGGTCTTCTACAAAAGTAGATTTGAACAAATGCAAAGGCATCCCTGTTCTTAAATAGGAAAACTCAACATTATAAAGGTGTCAGTTGTAAATTTAATGCAGTTCTGATAACATTTCAACAAGCTGTTTTATGGAGTTAAGTTGATAATAAACTTCATATGAAAAAACAAGCATGGAAGAATCAGAAAAACATAAAAGTAAGACTTTCTCTAATAGACATTAAAACATACTACAAAGCCTCTGTAATTAAAACTGTGATATTGGTGTAAAAAAAGACAAATAGACCCGTTGAACAGAATAGTAAGTCCAGATATAGATCCCCAAGTACATATGGAAATTTAGTATATGATAAAGGTCAAGGATGGACATTTTAAAATAAATAGTGATGGAACAACTGGATAGCCATTTGGAAAAAGATAAAATCCAATCTGTATTTTATACCATATACAAGAATAAACTCCAAATAGATTAGAGATCTAAATGTAAAAAATGAAATCATACAAGTACTAAAAGAAGACATGGATAAATTCCTTTTTTACCTTGGTGTGGGAAAGGCTTTCTAACTATGACTCAACCCAAGGGCAAGAAAAGAAAAGATTAATAAGACTCTATAAAAATTAAAAGCAACATTTTGCACAAAGAACCAATATCCAAGAATTTTTAAAAATTGAAGGACAGACAACCAAAAACCCAAGAAAAAAATGCATGAAAAACATGACTAATCAACTTATATAAAACATATAAAAATGGCCTTTAGATATTTGAAAGAAGTTCAAACTAACTCATAATTAGAGAAATGTAAATTAAAAGATGTTGAACTATTTCTCATCTTTCAGACTGGCAAAAGTTAAAAAGTATGATAAACATTTTGTGAGGTTGTGGGAAACAGGCATTCTTATATGTAGCTGGTGGGTACACCTGTTCTAGATGGGAATTTGGCAACATCTAAAAAAATCCACATTTGCACTTACTTTTTGACCCAGCAGTCCTACTTTTAGGGATCTACTCTGAAGATATGCCTCCAACAGTATGAAAATATATATGTACAAGGTTATTCATTACATGATTGTTTATAATTGAGAATTTTGGAATTCCCATAACCTAAATGCCTGTACACAGGAGATTATTTAAGTAAGCAATAGAGTGCTATACAGCTGTGAAAAGGAATGATAGTGGTCTCTATGAACTGATATGGAGTAATTTCTAATATAATGAAAACAGCAGAGTATTAAAGAGCATGTATGGTATGCTACTCTTCATTTAAGAAAGAAGGGGATATTAAAAATATATGTACATCTGCTCATTTGTGCAGAAGAAATACAGGAAGGATAAATCAGAAAGTAATGCGATTGATTACCGTCAGGGATTGGGTGGGAACAGGGTGGAAAGAATGGAGAAATAGGTAAGAATAACAGGGTTGAGTGGGGAGAGCAGTGCTTACCTCAGCCGACCTTTTGTATAGCTCTCTGACTCTTAACCTATGGCAATGTTTCATATACCCAAAACATAAATAATGAATTAAAATTAATGCAGATGTGGAGGTGACCCAAAATAGAATATAAACAGTAACAAATGAACCCAACTGTATTACAAATAACTAATATTATCACACTGAGAGAGTGGGGAAGAAAAGAATCAACCAAAGTATCTTTGGAGAACATTGACTGGATACTATAAGACTAAAGAAAAAAAGAACTGCACATAAATATTGTACTGTAGTTAATAAATTGTTTTCTCACAGATGTATGAATTGGCAATTCTGAAATTATATATACAGTAGGATTGAATAAAACAAGTGATAGTACTGGATTATAACACATAGAATAAATATCCACAAGTCCATGCTGATATAAATAGGTGAGGGGGAGAGAAGGAACTATTCCTTATAGTAGAATTCCAATTAATAAGTGTAGATAAAATAATGGAAATAGAAAATCACCATTAGACAAGTACAATACTAATTATTATTGCGGGCAAGAACCACCTTTGGATGGAAGTATTGATGACAAATGGAGAATTTGCATAATTTCAAAGCATTTTCACTCAAGATACCTATTAATTGCAAAGGAAAAAAAGAGTGAAATGGAGAAACCCAGCAGGTTCCATCTTAACTAAATGATTAAGATTAGCATCACCAATGATAAGATGCATCAATATTATGTATTCCCCGATAGGATGTATTGGATGTATTGGAAAAGGCACAACATCACTTCTCGATATTCTTGCCGAAAAAGCATAATCTCAGTCTGTTCATTGGAAAACATCAAACAAACCCAAACTGAGGTACAACTTACAAAATAACTGACATTTCTGAAGTGTCAAAATAATGAAAAATAAAGGGGGACTGAAGAACTGTCACAGATTAGGGGAGCCTAAGGAGGCATGGGAACTAAATGCCATGTGGAATCCTGGATTGGATCCTGGACCAAAACAAGAACATTAGTGGTAAAACTGGCAAAATTTGAATAAGATCCATAGACTAATTAGTAGTATTGTGTCAACTTCATTTCCTGGTTTCAATGATTGTTTCAATAATATGGTTATGTAAGATGACAAGAGTAGGGGAAGTTGAGTAGAGTATACAGGAACTTTATGAATTATTTTTGTGGCTTTTCTATAAGCCTAAAAATTTTCAAAGTTAGGCAATAAAAATAAAAAAGGCGTCTTTTAAAATAATTCTCCACCTCCACTGTGAGTGAGTACTCTCATATTTCTACTTTTTGCGTTGTTGTAAGCAAACATCTTCTTTTTAACATATCAACCATGACTTTGTAGAACTCTGAAAACATCAAATGCAGAGTGTGGGAGATTTAGTTATCCAAAGTAATACATCACCAAGGTGCCCCTAAATCTTTGGGCTTCTTCACTTTAGCAATTGCTGAACCCAGCAATACAAGTCTGGGTTTTTTTGAAAAACTTTGTATGTCTAAAAAAGATGCCACTCTCACTTAGGTGGTGAAGAAACTTCATTGGTCCTCTTTCATCAGAACAAAAATGTCTTTTTCTGTTTACTGTATCCTGCACAGTTATTTTCATACCCAGAAATAGTCAGTCATGACATTCCTCCCTTGTGATTGATTACAGATTTTACTCTGCTGTCTTTTTAAATACCAGTATTAAAAAAGTATATCTGTTCATGTCTTCAGCTTTTGCAAGAATATACAACTGTGTCACTGTGTGTTCCTTTCAAATTATGCAAATTTTGCATCTTTAGCAGTTTGTGAGTGATGTATAATATCTTTAAAATTTAATACTGAATCCATAAAAATAGGAGATCTAGAATTTGGCTTATCATTACATTCTGATTATTATGACATGTAAGATTTTGTGTCATACTTTTTAACTAGGACTTTAGGCTATATTTAAATAGCAAACTTTTATAAGGTTTAAAATAGGGTAATTTCATTATATATATATACACACACAATGCTTTTTTGAGCATTCATTTATTCATTCTCTTATCAAATTTTTATTAAGCACCTTTCTGGGAGAGGTGTGTAGGAGTGATCAAGTTATGTGATTTCCATGCTCGTATTTTATTACATGTAAAAGAAATCACCTAAAGTTATTGTGAAATTGGCTGCTCCAGTTTAAATGGAGCTGCTTTTTATATTAGCTAATCATTTGATCATGTAGCGAGCAACTCATAGCTTACTGGAGACCGTTTTGCCTATTAAATTTTTTAAAGTGTTGGAGATTTCCTCCTCTCCTGCAAGCTCTGTTTTCATTATGAAATATTTACTAACCTTTGTAACACATGGTAGATATGCATCATTAATGGGTTTTGGTTTTTATTGCTCACCCTATTGGAACAATTAATCCATACAGAAAGCCCTGCTTTCTACTGAACAAGCTTGTTTTTCAACTCTAAGGGATTTTCTTTTGGTCTACAGATGTTGGCTGAACAGGCGTCAGATCGATGGGTCTTTGAACAGAACTCCCACTGGGTTCTATGATCGAGTGTGGCAGATCCTGGAGCGTACACCCAATGGTATCATTGTAGCTGGGAAACATTTGCCACAGGTAAATGACTGTTTATGTCAGGAAGAGGAACTTGTAAAGGGACCTCAAGGAGTAGAGAATTCTTTCCCCCAGAGGCACTGCAAATAACTTTTCTGCTTTTCAGTGTTCTAAGAGTATTTAAAGGAGCAGTATCCAGATACCTGAATGGATGAAATACTAGAAAATAAGAAATCTATTGGAAATATTTTTCCCCAATCTGAGTTACTTGCATTTTCAATTTTATTGTCCCTCTATACAAAAATGTCATGTTACCAAATGGATATATTGCTAAAAATCTGTGTTTAATCAAAGTTTTTTGTATTGTCATACTTGAGAAGTTTCAAGGAAGCTCTCTTTAAGGGAACCACATATCCAAACCTTGCAGAGCAAGCTGTCCTTCCTTTCTTTACTTATTAGTAAATTTAGGGTTTCTTATATTGGCTTTACTTTAAGTGAGGGTACTCCTTCACCATCGCTGGGGGCCTCACATACAATAAAACACACAATGAAAAGGCAGAACCAGGCATAAGAAGCAAGGTGGCCTGGTAATGCCGTGGGTAGGGAAATTACTACTTAGGAATTGCATTGAATGTAAAATATGCAGTGACTTTTTAGGTCATTAGATAGATAATCACTAATTTTACTCGGGGTATAAATTACCTGTGAGCCAAATGAATTAGTGCCCTCTTCTTCAGATGGTTTCCCAAGTTATATAAACTGGCCTGCTCCTTTGATATGAGTAATTGTATTTATTTAATCCTGGCATCTAAATCATTTTGCTTATACGCAAAAGTGAATAATTAGTCTTCTGGAAATAGAATATGTACTGTAATTGTTTTTAGTGTTGAAACTTCAACCAAACTAATTTTGATGTAGCTCTTTATACAAATAAAGAATTCTCAAAAACACAGAACCACACTCATTTTGCTTACATATACATAAAAGTATCTCTGGAAGGATGCATAAAAAACTGGTACCATTCTTTTCTTTGCCTTTGGGCAAAGAAACTCTGTGGCTATGGGGACACTGTGGGCTTTTCATTGTAACCCTTTCTAACCTTTCAAAATTTGAACTATGTGAGTGTATTACTTATTCAAAAAAGTGAATAAAAGCTTAAAAAAAAATTCTTTACACCGATTACAGACTGAGTGGTTTTATTTGGTTGCCAGTACAGGTGTTCCATCCCTTTCCCAGATGCCCTGTGATTAGTCTCCTGGAGCAGCACCTCTGATGATAGCATCCTGCTTCTGCTGCTTGGCCTGTCTCTGCGCACCTGGACGGTGTGCTGTGGCAACCTTCTGTTAGCTTCTTTCTCAGCTCCCACTTATACATACCAGATTTTTATTTAATTGTCTGATAGCCAGGGCCACTTACATTTAGTATTCTCTCTTTGCTAACAATAACAGTAACAACAATAAATACACGTTAAGTATCTTTATGTGCCAGACACTTCTCTGAGTGCTCATTTAATTGTCACAAGAATCTTGTGAGAAAGGTGCTTTATTATTCCCATTTGAGAGATGAGGAAACTAAAGCACAGCTAAATGATTTCCCCAAGGTCACACATCTAGTACTAACTAGCTGTCACAGGGTATGACCTCTGGCAATTTGTCTTCTGAGCCTTTTCTCTTAACTTCTGTGCTACACTGATTACCCCAAGACCTTTAAGAACAGTAGGAAACAAGGCAAGCTTGATATCTCTTCTCTAGGTTTAATTATCATAGTTGCACAGTAGCTAGATTGATTTTTTTAAATTAGATAATATTGAGAGGAAATCAATATAGCGCCGCCGCGCTTCCCAAGCGGCGCACCATCCAGTGCGCCACCGGGCCGGCCCAAGATTGATTTTTTTTAATTAGATAATATTGAGAGGAAATCAATATGAAATCATGAAACAGTCTTTCTTTCCTTCTATAACCCCATTAATCCCAGTGCTAGACATCTCAACAATTATAATAACTGTGTTCAGCAACCAAGCTTTCATTTTCCCCAAATTGGCTAATACCTGTCAACATCAACAATATGTTAGATTGTATTGACTATGGAATACAATAGATGGATCATATTGAGTACAGGACTGAGGCATTATTATACCAGACTAAGCAACTTTGCTGACACTAGATTGAAAGAGGACATTCCCACTGGGTCCCATTTGGATTAGTAAGTAGATAACACCTTGCTCTGAAGGTATTATTAAGTTTTCACTGTAAATCATCATTGAAGTAAAAAAAACAAACATCTTACCATCTCTGGTAATAATTCTAGTCATTCCTTCTGCTTTCCACGATACAAGCCTAACATTTAGAGCCTTCCCTTTCATCCTTTGAGGGTTATCCATCATGCCCACATTTGGATTTGGATTTGAGTTTATTTTCTGCTTTCATTTGGTTTGTAAGAAGTAAATGAAAGACTGTACAATACTCTGGTTTTAAATGAAAGATAAAGGGTAGAGGAGAGAAAATTATTTTAGTTTTGCCTTTTTTCTTTTTCCTTGCCATTTCTGCACATAATGTTTTTGCTTGTTTTTATGCATTTTTGTGCTGCCAGCTCAGAAAGGACCTGCCACAAAAATGATGTAAACTAATGAAAGACTGTACAATACTCTGGTTTTAAATGAAAGATAAAGGGTAGAGGAGAGAAAATTCTTTTAGTTTTACCTTTTTTCTGTTTCCTTGCCATTTCTGCACATAATGTTTTTGCTTGTTTTTATGCATTTTTGTGCTGCCAGCTCAGAAAGGACCTGCCACAAAAATGATGTAAACTCAGTAACAAATGACTTACATGCTAAAGTCTGACAGCAAGTGTAACTTCTTTTGTTAATTCTGAAAGGAATATGTACTCAATTTGTTGTCTCAATTTTTGGCTGTCCATTTTGTGTACTGAAGAGGCTTTCTAATATAGTTCTTCTCCCCTAAAAACTTTAATATAGTGAAGATTAAAAAATGGGAGGATAAATTTATCATAATAGTCAGCCGTTGTTGTCTCAATTTTTGGCTGTCCATTTTGTGTACTGAAGAGGCTTTCTAATATAGTTCTTTTCCCCTAAAAACTTTAATATAGTGAAGATTAAAAAATGGGAGGATAAATTTATCATAATAGTCAGCCGGTTGGCTTCAGTAATTTGGCATATATATAAAATCCAGTCATTTAGCTGAAAATGCTCTCTAAGGTTTTATAGAAACTGGACAAGATTATTGATTAGAAAATGAAATTCCTCTATTAAAAGAACCAGAGTATATACCGATTCAGCATGTTAATGTGGAATTATTTTTTTCAGCAACCAACCCTGTCAGATATGACTATGTATGAGATGAATTTTTCTCTCCTTGTTGAAGACATGTTGGGAAATATTGATCAGCCAAAGTACAGACAGATCGTCGTGGAGGTTTGTATTAAGAACATAGATTTGCTAAAGCCCTTTCTGTCTGCTCCCTGAAAACTAGTATAAGGAAAATTGCCCAATAGACAGAATTGAGAATTCTGTTCCTCACCCAACCCTGATCTCCTCCAACTGAGTTCTCAAGAAGATGGTCATCCTTGACCCAAGTCAAGGCACATGAACAATTCAAAGACCTTATCCTCTGTCAGGGTGGAAAAACAAATAGACTGCCAAGCTTTTCAGCAACAGTCCCATCCCTCAGAAGCAAGTGCATCAACAACATCATAAAAATAGAGGAAGTGACCTTTTTCTATTGTTTTTTTTAGTTTTTTTTCTCTTTACAGAAATAATGCACAACTATTGTAGAAAGTTTCAACAGTTCAGAAAATTGTAGAAAACAAAAATTTCCTCCACACTCACTAGCAAGAGATCATTGCTGTTAATATTTTGAATGACATCTTTCCAAACATCTCTGTGAAGAAAAGACATGTAATCGTGTACATGCTGTTATCATCATTGCTCCATATAAAGTTAAGTGCTGAAATACACAGACATGCACACACGTATGCATACATGTGCTGTTTTGTCATTTTAAAACATACTACATACATAGAGTATCCCTCAAATGATGGGTTTAGTATATAGCTCATTCTCACTTTGTCTCTTTCTCTGGGAATATCTACATCAGACTTTGTGTTTCTTAAGGGTAAGTAATATGTCTTCTTGATACAGAAGGTGTCAGTGAGTGCTAAACTGGATGTGGAATCTCCTAAAATCCAGCATGTCTGAAGCCACAGTCAGAACTGAGTGAGATTCAGTCTTATCTCTTTTCCCAGGATATGGAACAGTATCAGCCAATCAGTTGTATAGTATATGGGAGTGAAGCAGAGACTAGGGTCAGGAAAAGATGGGGTTATTAAAAGACTGAATGCCTGCCTTGTGCTGTTACCTTAGCCTTCCATGTCTAGTACAGGACATACAGCAGACATAGAGGTCCTTATTGTTGACCAGAGTGAGGTTGTTCCCTTTTCAGAAGAAACTTTCCTTTAGAACTACAGTAAAACTTCATAATCTCCTGGCTAATGCCCTGCCCCAAGGTCTCCCACATTGTGACCTCTGCATTTTACTGAAAGTGTACCCTTTGGTTCTTAAAGGTTGTTTTGGAAGAATAAAGTACAGTTGGTAAGATTCCCAAATTGGGAATTGTGAGGTCTGTTTCTTATTCAGTGTACAAAGTAGGAGCTGTAAACACATAAACATCATCAGAAAGCCTTTATCAATCACTGCATACTCAGACACAATCTATGCATGTAAGAGTTTGTCATCTAAAATGAATGTTACCACTTAAGATAAATGTATTTGATGGCTAAACAATAGGGTGATGCATTAAACTAAAGATAGTTCATACAGACCAAAAAGTTCTCATGTCATAAAGAGGTCAGAATTAAGTAAATGTTTTAAAAACATAGCCATCCCCTGAGAAACTACTTTGGCATCACAGACTTACACTCATTTTGGGGTGCTGAGCTCCAAGACATTTGATCGTGAATCTTTTCCAGAGTCTCCATTGAATTTCACCTGCCTTCTCTGGCTTTGTTTCCTGCCACCTCTTCTATGGCAGCCCTACTCTACTGGACACTGTTTTTGGTGTCTTGCCAATGAGAATTAATGCCCCAAAGCCCAGAAAGAGTTCAGACACTGGGTGAATAGGGCACCATGTACTATGACCAGGGCTAGGAAAGTCATTTTTCTAAGTTACTGGTTTTATTTCTGTGACTGAAAAACATTTCTATACAGCTTCAGGGATATAAACAATGAAGAAAAATATGCAGTTTTCAAACAGAACTTATGCTGCTAATGTGCAAAATTAAGAAGATTTCATCCGTAGGTGATCCTTAAGCCTCTTGTCATACAGAACACACTGTGGAATACTAGGATCATCCATTGATGTGATTAAAGAATGAAAACATGTCCAACTATGTCACTATTATGGATCCTATAACTGACTTTCAACATTTGTCTCTCCTAGTTACTAATGGTTGTATCCATTGTACTGGAAAGAAACCCTGAGCTAGAATTTCAGGACAAAGTAGATCTAGACAGATTGGTGAAAGAAGCATTTCATGAATTTCAAAAAGATGAGAGTCGACTAAAGGAAATTGAAAAACAAGTAAGTAGAGAGAACAGCTTTTTGTAGAATTTTTTTATTTTCTCAATTCTTTAAAATATCTCTTATTGCTTATCATTTAACAATACAGATTCAGAGAGTACTAAACAGGGTACTTGAAGGGCAGTCTGACTTATTTGAAGAATTAATGTTACTTTCTACTTAATTACTAGTCAATTCAGCTATGAAGTTCTGACAAAAAAGAAATATAGGAAGAGATAAATTTCCTTTATGTAGTTAGCAGTTAAAATGTGTTTTATCAGAGAAGAGCCACAGATTCTGGAAGGCTATTAAATTAAATTCTGGGGAAGAAGGGAATGCAGTAACAGGCTATACTGGGTCTGCGTATTGCCTAATATAGTCCCTCCCAGGCTCACTGTTTAATATTTTATGCTCATCTGTAAAAAAATTCCCTAAATAAATAAAAATTATCAGCAAAGAGGAGAATACTAAAAATGTCTGCCTTTATTTTATATGCCAAGAAGACACCTCAGGAAAATGAAAAAGAAGCTCAGGAAGCTCATATTTTCCATGAGGAAATCTTTCTGTGAAAATTTATTTTCCTCCTAGGCTGACACTGATTTTACCTGTCAACTCTTTACAAACAAAAAATCAAACGACTTACTTACTGCTTTTCTTTGTAGGATGATATGACTTCCTTTTACAACACTCCCCCCCTGGGAAAAAGAGGAACATGCAGCTATTTGACAAAGGTTGTAATGAATTTGCTGCTGGAAGGAGAAGTCAAGCCAAGCAATGACGACCCATGTCTGGTTAGCTAGTGAGAAAAGTGTAAAAGGTTCTGTTGAGACACATCTTGAAGAAGTATGTTAAGTTTTGTGTTGAAGCTTAATCAAGGTAGCCATTAATTTATGAACTGATTGTGCTGGTGAGGTGATTACCACACCCTTGGCAGAGTTATTGGACCTCTTGCATGCTACAGCCAATGTGATAGAAAGAAATGCTTTTAATCAAGCAGAAACAAGTTCTTATGATTATGCCAACCGCAATAATAATCTTCACTGAATGATAGAAATAGTTTATGAATTCAAAATTCACCTCTGCATGTTTTATGATCAAATAGCTCATCAGAATGAATCTTTGTTCTTTGTACTGAATTTTTACCTTACTGCCATTAAACATGAATTTGCCAACTAGGAATGCATACTGGGAATCAAAAGGTACTGAAAGAAGGAATGGTTAACATTTTTGTTGACATCATCATGCTAGAAGATGTTAATATACATCATAAAAACAAAACCAGCCAGATGATATTTTGATTCTCATAAACTACATTATTAAGAATATTTTAGTATAAAGAGATATTGTACAATTTTTACCTTGTAAACATGACTATGGTTTTGTATTTGTGCTAAGTATAGGTGTTAGACTAAAATGTATCTATACCTTATCAAGCATTTTCTTTGAGCTCCTGCTAAAAATAGGACATGTATAGGATTGCTCAGAAGTATGTTAAATTTAGAAGTGTTAACCTAGTTTGTACTAGTAAAAACAAAATTAAAAATTATTAAATTTTATTTCTGAATTAATGAATGTATCTGGACACATTCTTTGCTCTGAAATTCACAATATTGAGTTTAATACTCCTGAATATTTTCATTTAATTGATTTGGACAGAACGAAAGAGAGACAATGGTGCCTATCATAACACATATTTTTCTACCAAATTTACTTAAGTAAACTTTAATAAAAATAGAAACTAGATGAAATATTTAAATTTTATGAATTTAATTTCTTCCTAAATGTTACATTGTACTCATTAGTTTGATGCATGGCCTCGAAGAGTTATTTTTCTGACCAATCTTATGAGTTTCGCCTGAAAAGTCAGATTTGTCACATAGAAAATGCAGCCCATTTGAAGAGTATTGAAAGGATCTAAGAAAGGACAAGTGGCTTCAGTAACAAGTCAATGATGTCAAGTAAATGGATGTGTGAGCACATGGAAGTATCTGAAGAGTCAGCCACATTTCTCATAAGTTTGAGGCACAGTGCCTAGATGTTGCATAAGAAATTGTATGTGAATGAGTTGGAAAAATTGAGATGAACGAGATAAAATCTGACCTTATAGAACATCTTAAGGAGAGGGATATGATAAAGAGGAGAATTAAATTACTTTATATATTAAGAGAGCTTATGAAAAGATGGTCCTGAGTGATGAAGCTAGCTTATAAAACTTAAGCATGAAGCCTATGGAGAGAGAATTGAAAACTGACACTTCATAGCTCAGGAAACTGGAAATTAAAGAAAGAAAGAAAAAAACCCTTGAGATACTTAATGTTTGCTGAAATTTGGAAGAAAGTAAACTGTGTTGTATTTATAAAAATTTTTTTAAAAAATCTGATTAGCTGAGCAAAGTTGCCAGAAAATTGCTGTTTTAGTTGAAATCAAACATCATTTGCAAATGTGTTTCCTGAATGAGCGTTAGCTTCCTGCTTAAATGTTACATATGCAAAATTTTGATGCTTTCCTGTGCTACTGAAAGCATTCGAATCTATGACATATGTATCAACTCCATGCTTGGATGAGATTCAGAATTTATTGTTCTGAAAGATATATTGGAATCAGTAAGTCTTGGTGTTCATCTCTACAGAAGCCAATTATCTGTTTTCCAATTAGAAAATCAAAAAATAATAAGGATTAGAACACAGAACTCATGTGAAATTTAGAAGTCCCATTTGGTCTACAGAGCCCAGATGTTTTAACAGTTGTACTAGAGACTGACTGAAAATGTTAGCACATTTATCCAGGCATGACAAGATTTAAATCTGATTTAAAGCTTCCTTTATCACAATGGCAGATTTGCTGTGTAAGTTTATTGTACAAGCAATGTCTGTTGGAACTCCTGACTGAATATCAAATTCAACTACATTTCCAAAGCATCATTTTAAGAAACAAGCTTCCTTTATCACAATGGCAGATTTGCTGTGTAAGTTTATTGTACAAGCAATGTCTGTTCGAACTCCTGACTGAATATCAAATTCAACTACATTTCCAAAGCATCATTTTAAGAAATACAGTGTTCTCCAGACTTCTTGCCATTTTATTTAAGTCTGAAAAAGTCATATTTTAGTTTTTAAAAATCAGAGTGGGGGACCAACTTGATGTCATCTTCAACATGTGATGAGCTTACAATGACTTATTGACATCAAATAACATTTATTGAACACCCGAATGCATTTAACTTTTCACCAGAACTCTTAAAGAGTAGATTCATACATGCTTTTAGCCCTTCGTGAGCGTGCATATTAAATAGATGGCACATAAAAGTGCAAGAGTCAGTACAATGTGAAAATAGTTATAGCAGCACAGAGAGATCATATTTAAGTCAAGGAGAGGTTGGAAGTAGCAAAGTAATATGCAGCCAGATCATAAAAGTCCCCTATCCAAAAACTAAAAACATGAATGAAAAATGAGGGAGAACAGATCAACAAAACAACACCAGCAGTCCAAAGAAAGGAAGTAGTACAACTTCATACCATAAACTGAAAAGCAGCAGGAGAACAGAAGACCCACTGGAATTAATATTTGGCTCCTATACTCCTGGAAGCTGTACAAGGGTGAGACAAGGTTAGTAGGTAATTTATGAAAAACCTAGTGTCTTTAGGTTTTAGATGAGTATTGAGTCAGCATCTAGGGAAAAAAGATGGAAAATGATGGAAAATGTTCCTCCAGGTGGAAGCTCTTCCCCTACTGCACATACCACCGTCCCACATTATTCTCCTGCAGGGCTTCTGCCAGCCCACAGATGAGAAAAGGCACCCTTTGGGGGCATACTCAGCCCTATGGGCACAAGGTTTAGTGAGTTCTCTGAGCAGTTGAACCCCATACCAGGACGCATGGCTTAGCACCCAGTTGCCCTGTCACTGGACACCTTGTGCAGTGCACAAACTACATGACCACTACTGTCCTGCTCCCTGAGGAAGGGAAAAGCTAGTGGAAGTGAGCATTTTGACTTTTTGGCTAGGAGGGAGGCACATGAGGAACAAGGGTGACCATGATCCCTCAGAACTAGTTATCTCCAACAGTAGATGGTCTGAGAGCTAGAACCCCAGACTAGCGTCTTGTTACCTGAGATGGTGGTGCTTATGGGCAGTGGTGATTGGATTTAACCACTACCTTCCCCCTTTTCTACTGTAATGTTATTTAGAACTAGTAGAGCTGAATTCACCCTGCCTAATCAAGGGCATATTCTATTTCTAAGGATGGTGCCTTTCAATATGGATTGTTCAGCCAAACAGGGTGAACTTCAGTTTTTTTACTTGTGACAAGAGATGGTCACCCTTAGGGGTAAATTTTTCCCTCTTCACTCCCATCTCCCCAGAAGTTGCCCCACTTTCCTCTTAACCAGAGAGGAAAAATGGGTGAGATAAATAGCTTTTGGCCCTTACTACTCAATGGGAGTGGGGAACTTAAATGGGGCTTCCCATCAACCCATTTCCCCATCGGCTCAATTGGTTCTTGTACCAGTACTTTTTCTCCTTGATCTTTTATATCTTTATAGAGGTCTGCATATTCCTAATTTGTGTCTTATTGTCTGAGAGGGAGGAACTCAGCTGGAAGCGGCTAATAGAGGACAAAAGAGTTCAGATTGGATGGGAAGAGGTTCAGAAGACCACACATTGTAACTGGGTGTTACACAAAGCTGCTGTGCCAGTCATGAGAAAGAAGGAAAGAAACTGCCTTTAAACTGTAAAACATACTACAGAAAAAAGAGAGAGAGAGAGAGAGAGAGACAGAACTCATACTGAAAGAAAATTTATTCTAGGAAATAGAACATTCTCCAGAACAAATGCCCTGTACTCTAAAAGAAATTAAGGAGAAAATGAATCAATGGAAAAGAAGTCAAAGACAAATAAGACAATACAACAAGATAGAAAGGAAACTGGAGCTAAGGAGAGAAGTTTCATAAATTAGAAACAGCAAAGAACAAAATACAAAGCTAAAAATTGAATTGCTGACACAAGGAAAGCTTGAGATAATTTAGTCAAGTACTTGTGGAGCATCAACTGTATATGCCAGACATTGTTCTGGCACAGTGGTGGGGAAAAAAAAGACAAATTTCCTCTCCTTGTGGAGCTTATGTTCTAGCTTATGTTCTGGGGTTGGAGACATGGGGTGGCATGTAATGATAAGGGCTGTGAAGAAAACTAAGGCAGGATGGAGGGCAAAGAGTGAGAGAGGTTAACAGGTATCCTATGGTCGTGGTAATGCCTCTGATAAGGCAATATATATTTTTTTCTCTTTTTAAAAAATTTTAATTTATCAATATACAATGTAGTTGATTTTCATGTCCTTTTACCAATTCCTCCTTTTTCTCTCTCCTTCCCTCCCTCCCATCAACATCATATCTGTTCACTTGCCTTAACGAGTTCAAGGAATTGTGATTATTGTCTCCCCCACCCCATTTATTTGTATATTTATTTTTATTTGCTCCCACACATAAGTGAGAACATGTGGTATTTCTCTTTCTGTGATGGCGATATTTGATCAGAGAAAATCACAATGAATGCAGATGGCAAAGATAGAGATGGAGGGTGGACAAGGTTGATCCAACATAAAGAAAACTGGTAGGAAGAGAAGGCTATAATTGGTAGAGGAAAAAAAAAATCAAAGATAAGATAATCATATCATGTTCCAGAAAATTTTGAAAAAGAATGGGCAACATTGAAGGACATCTAGGAGAAGTTGCTCAAAAAAGTTCAAGCCAAGAAAAAAGGAAAAAACTAAGTCATTTTCTTGTACTCAACTTCTCCACATCAGTTCAATATTGTACAAATAAATGTGACCTAAGATTTTTTTCCAACTAGTTATAAAGGCAAGTGAAGAATTCTTAAATGTGCAAGGAATCAAGAATCGTGACAACTCTGAACCTTTCTTTCCTTTTCTTTCTTTATTTTTATTTAATTTTTATTGAATCAAAATTGATTATACATATTTTGGGGGTTCAACACTGAGATATGTTGATCAAATCAATATTACTAGCATATATATTGTTACAAATCGTAATTATTCTTTATGCCCTTTGTCCAATCCCTCTCCATCCCCTTTTCCCTCCCCCTCCCCCCTCTAATTACCCTAGATTTCTTCTCTCCTTCTGAAAGAATTATGGTTACTCTGTTGATTTGCTGCCCAAATGATCTGTCCAATGCTGAGAGGCATGATCAGGTCTCCCAATACAATCATAGAGCAGATATCTCTTCTGTCATTCTGAAATGGGATTTGTGGAGAGAGACATCCTCCTCCTTTCATTATTTCTGCTGGTGACTCTCCTGTGTCAAGGCACTCCAGTGGCTGGCAGACCATCTGTGTGGTGGTTGTGCCATCTAGTCGCCTTCGCGGCAGCCATGGATATCGTGGTGGCTGTGGTGGGCCACCCACCTGGAGGAGGTGATTTTGGCATGCTCCTTGGTGCTGGCAGTGTGCCTGGTTGTGGAGAGTGTCCGATTCCTGACTCCATACCCCGAGTTCCCCGGCGGGCCCCAAGGTGCTGATGCAGTGAGCTTGGTTGCAGGAGGGGGTCCGGTCCCCTTCTCCATGCCCCAGGTCCCCAGGCAGGCCCTGAGGCACTGGCATGGTGTGCCTGGTTGCAGGAGGGGTGTCCTGTCCCCTTCTCCATGCCCCGGGTCCCCGGGCGGGCCCCAAGGCATTGGCGAGGTGTGCCTGGTTGCAGGAGGGGTGTCTGGTCCCCAGCTCCATACCCAGGGACCCTGGGCGGGCCCCAAGGTGCTGGTGCAGTATGCTTGATTGTGGGAGGGGTGTCCTGTCCCCTTTTCCATGCCCCGGGTCCCCAGGTGGGCTCTGGGGTGCTGGCATGGTGTTCCTGGTTGTGGGAGGGGTGTCCAGTCCCCTTCTCCATGCCCCAGGTCCTTGGGCCGGCCCTGAGGCACTGGCATGGCGAGTCTGGTTGTGGGAAGGGGGGTTCGGTCCCCGGCTCCATACCTCAGAACCCTGGGTGGGCCCCGAGGTGCTGGTTGTATGAGTGGTTGTGGGTGGGGGTCCTCCCCCTGGCTCCATGCCTCATGTCCCATGGTGGTCCCCAAGGCATTGCTGGCTTGCCTGGGCCGGAACCAACTTTTTGTCCTATGCTTACTTCTAACATGGAGGATCTTCCTCTGGGAACCAGTACTTGAGCTGTGTGGTTGAGTAAATTGCTGCTTTGCTACTGTTTCCCTACGGAAGGCTTTTTGTGCAGCTCAGGGTTTAATGGTTGACCTTATAGGTACTTCCAGCTCTCCAGGTATTCAATGCACCTGGGTTGTGTAGAAACTACGATCTGGGCCTGAGTTTTTTCATCAAATTGTACCCCATGCAATTCTGCATTCCTGACCAGTCTCCTCTGAGTGGTCCTGTACTGATTGGAGGGCAGATTGGCTATCCTTGCTGTGTCCCAGTGTTCTCCTGGCGGGCCCGTCTCCCCCACCGCCTGTGCTCCAAACACTTCCCTTGGGATGGGCCCTGTGCCAGTCCCTTGCGATTACTGACTGGCTTCTGAACGGCTCCCCTTTTTCAGCTGTTCTGGCTCCTTGTTCCTGCATGGGTCCATGGGAACCCTGTCAGTGGTCTTGCTGTCCTGGGGGCCACCGAAGTCCTCTTCTCCCCTGCCACCTTCAAGTAACTCCATGTGAAGGGCACAGCTGTGGCTTCTGTCATCTCCTGCTCCATGTGTTCCAGCATTAAAGTGGCCGCAGCCCAAAACACTAAGAGCAGTTTTTTCTTTCTCTCATTGTGGTTTCTCCTGCCTTCATGAGTTCCATAGGTCTCTCCTCCTCTTCCCCTGAGCTCCAGCAGCCCCAGCTTGGCTGATGTTACATTTTTTTTTTCCTTTTTGTCTTTTTTCGTGACCGGCAACGGATCGCAACCCTCAGTGTTGCGCCCGTACCGGGGTGGGACCGGCAACGGGATCGCAACCCTCAGTGTTGCACCCGCACCTCGCTCAGCCAGTGAACGGAACCGGTCTGTATGTGGGAACCCTCGGCGGGAGCGCCGCCGCGCTCCCAAGCGGCGCACTGTAGCAGTGCGCCACCGGGCCGGTCCTGATGTTACATTTTTATAGTTGTAAATTGTTGATTTGTGGGAGAGAGTGATGCTGGGGACTGTCTATTCCGCCATTTTCTCCGAACCTTTCTTGAAAATAAATTTGACAACGCAGCCAACCAAGAGAATCAATGTGAAGCATGTAATAATGAAGACATAATACATAAGAACTATTTATGAACCATGACTCCATTAAAATATAAAATTAATAGTAAACATCAATGAGATTTACAGTTTCAGAAAAGAATGTGGAGATCACTTGAAAGACAAACTTTACAATTTAAAATAGTATAACTGATGGACTAGGACAAAAATCCTAGAGCTTGTTGACAACAAAATAGGGGCTGAGAAGGAAATATAAGGGAGCTAAATTCCTTGTCTTTCACAGCAAGAAGTTAATATTCACTTCATTTTTTAAAGTTAATAAATCAAGAAATAAAGTTTCTTAAAATTTACTGCTCAAATACAAAAGTAATTTTAAATTACCAGAAGAGTGGTGGGGGGTTAGGGGGGTCGTCAGAAAATTGACCATATATCTGAAGATAAAAAACAAAAGAGAAATCTCCAGATCCAGTATAACTGGGACTCTCCACTTTAACAACATTGAACTAAAGGTTTTTTAAAAAAACTGTTAATCTGTCTGCATACAAAACAAAACAGCACTGTGGCAGAAACTGCTATCTGTCCACTGAAGTCTATTTTCTACTTCCATGCCCCAGAACGATAGCTGGGCATATGGCTGCTCAGATATACCATACGTTCCCTTGTGACTGATGTGCTCGGGTGGAATGTGAACACAACTAGTGAGTGCCACCAGTAGGTCTGGCCCAGAAACCTTCCTGCTTGCTTCCCTGTGCTCTTCCCCCATTCCTGTAGGCTGGAATGACAGTGAACAAGGTGAAGGTGTTGAAGATGGCCAAACTGCTTCAGTCTAGGTTCCTAACTGTGGGGCAGGGTCTCTATCCTTCCTTGACCCCACTGCCTACTAGGACACCACTCACTGACAACTGAGCCAGGGTTCTGTCAGGAGACAGAAACTATCCCAGTTATTTGGACAGAAAGAATTTAAAGAATTATTTAACTGATATAAAGTACTAAAATGGTGTGTGTGTGTGAAACATGATATTTATTTAGGGTCAGGGAGGCAAGTGTCTGTTGGTTGTAGGTGTTTAAGTACTATAAGTATCAAAATATATAAAGCAAGTGCCTGAAAATGCAAGGAGAAACAAAAGCATAATCAGAGAGACTTCATCTAACTTACCTATGACAAATGAAATCTACAAATATAAATAATATAGAGCATGGGAATAATATAAACCCATATATATATTTAATTCCGTATCCAAAGATTCCATTTAATCCCATATCCACATTATACCTTCGATTTCCTACAAAACAATTCTTGAAACTGACCATATTTTGCGTGCCAAAAGAAGCTTCCATGCATTTCAAAATGAGGAATAGTATAGTTTGCCTTCCCCCAAGTCAAACAAAAGAAAAAAACCTACAGTTTAATAACTAAAATAGAAAAGAAAAACCCAACCTCTAGGAAATTTTGAAATTCCTGTTGAAATTGAAACCGAAACTGAAAATCTAGAATATTTAGTCTGTAATCCAATTATGACACATAAAATGGCGAAACCATATTCAGAAAAAACTTCATAGCTTTAATTTAGTACCAAACAAGACAGAATGGAAATAAGTGAACTATACTAATTTCAAGAAACTTAAAAATTACAACAAAATAAACATAAGGAAAACAAAAATGAAAATGATAAAGTGAAGCAAATTAATCAATTTAATAACACATAATAAATTCAAGATCTGGGGTTTTCCTCCAGCTTTATTAAGGTATAATTGACAAATAAAATTGTATATATTTATAGTATACAATGTGATGTTTTGGTATATGTATACATTGTGAAATTATTAAATCAAGCAAATTAACATAGTCATCTCACATTTTTTTTGTAGTGAGAACATTTAAGATCTACTTCCCTTAGTAGTGTTCACATATACAATAGATTAGTAACATTATCACTAAGAGCTGGTTTTTGGAAGCAAACGTTAGATAGCTATACCACCAGTTAGCCTAATTGAGTAATAAGGAGGCTAATAGGCACTGGGCTTAGTGCTTTAAGTATAATAGTTTTACTTTATGAGCTAAGAACTATTATTATCCTCATTTTGCATATGAGGAAACTGAGGAACAGAGTTCAAGCACTTTTCTCAGGGTCCCACAAATAGTCCAGGACTGAACAGTCAGATTCCCGATCACAAAATTAAAACTCAAAAAAAGGAAGTTACCACAGATGCAGAAGGAATTTTAGATTTAAATGATACATATTAATATTTTCTCAAACTTGTAACAAGACCGATTCAAAGATGCTTCATGAAGAAACAAGCTCATCTATTTTTCAAGATTGGAGAAGTCTGGGGTAGGGTTGGGGGAATCTCCTGCTGTCGCCTAGCCCGTGTCACTTAACAACAGCTCTGGTTCCTCTGTGATGTGTAAGGTGTCTTGTGGACAGCAGCATGGGGAC
>NW_007727858.1:16532-18435 GCF_000696425.1 Galeopterus variegatus | reverse complement strand
CCAAAAAAAAAAAAAAAAAAAAAAAATAGAGGGATGATTCTCCAGCCTTTGAAATCATTAATCTGCCCTCAATTAAAGAGATGCAGTTTAATTTTAAGATATTTTTCTGGTTTTGTTTTGTTCAGTTTGTTTATTGACCTATGTTAAAGGACAAAAGGTATTCACCCTTTTAGTATTCACAATTCCCTGACTCGTAAGTTTACCCCAATTTAGAGAGGTTGAAGATTGCCAATTTCATCCTTGTGGTCAATATTAATTAATGTTCACCTTGCACATAGCCATTTTCTGGTCTCAAGCTTAGAATTGTGGGAAAGGACAAAAATTGGGAGTCTGAGAATTTGGTTTCAGGCTCTGGATCTCCCATTTTCTGGATGTTGTGGACCCGCTTGACAAATCGCTCATGCTCTCTGAACCTCAGTTTTCTTATCCTTTAAGTGAAGGAGTTGGGCTAGATTTTTGCAAAGGTCCCTTCCATCTCTACCATTTTATCAATTCATCTTCCATTTATGTGACTCTGGGCATTCCCTTTCCTTTAAACATTTGTCTTTCAAAGAGCTCCTCCATTCTGTTGCCTTAACTCTCACCTCTATTCTGATAACTACTAAATACACACACACACACACACATTTGTGTGTATGTATATACCCATCCTGTGTCTCTGTGTGCTCACTGGGAATTTTTACTTATCTGTCCTACTGTCTTTCATCAAACCTCCTTCTTATCCAAATTATGTAGAACTTGCTTTTCTTTTCCAATACACACAGTTAGTTCTTGCTTCAAGATCTCTTCTCTGTAACATCCCCATCACCCCCAAACCTGCAGTCCTATTTAATAGCCCTCTTCCTCAGTTGCCAAGACCCATTGTCTTCTTACTTCTGTCTTCANGATCACAAAATTAAAACTCAAAAAAAGGAAGTTACCACAGATGCAGAAGGAATTTTAGATTTAAATGATACATATTAATATTTTCTCAAACTTGTAACAAGACCGATTCAAAGATGCTTCATGAAGAAACAAGCTCATCTATTTTTCAAGATTTGAGAAGTCTGGGGTAGGGTTGGGGGAATCTCCTGCTGTCGCCTAGCCCGTGTCACTTAACAACAGCTCTGGTTCCTCTGTGATGTGTAAGGTGTCTTGTGGACAGCAGCATGGGGACACGAGGGAGCACTTCTATGAGGGAGCTGGAAACCTTGCAGGTAGGTCTGAGAGAAGTACATCACTCAGGAACCTGGCTTAATCCTCCTTCCTTGCAAAAAGATTACCTGAGTCCTATCTAACAGACATGGCAGGTCCCAGTTCCATTTTGCTGAAAGCACTGAAGGGTACCAAATATACACGAAAGATCACAGCATGAGTGTCTTTTACTCTCTTTTTGAGCCCACAATAGAATGAAGAAACTCAATAACATCAGTCACTCACCATCAAGTGCCCACCCTACCGTGTTCCCATGTTTGGTAGAGAAGTACAGTGAGAGGTGGGTGATTAACTCTCCCATCTTGTGTGATCGGTACAGTGAACTAAAGGGGCAGCTTTAAGTGGCAATTTTGGTTCAAATACCGGCTTAGCCACTGGTAAAGATGATGGGTTCAGAAGGAGTTTGGATCGTTTAGAGAAGTGTTTGTTTCCTGAGCCTGAGAGTGGGTGCTGTAATCAGAAATCTTTCATGCAACATGCACTTCTGGCTCTTCAGATTCAATTGTTTTTTGAAGGAGACATTGCAAATTATGAAAGCACAGCTCATGACCTAGAAGTTTGGCAGCACAATCGTTTCCCTTCTGGTCAACTTCATGCAAGATTCTAGATTGAAAAGAAGCACGATGAATCCAAGCAGAAATGAAATGTGTTGCATCTGATTTTTTCTGCCAGTTCCTTATCCTGAAAAAAAAAAAAAAAAAAAAAAAAG
>NW_007727858.1:13738-14848 GCF_000696425.1 Galeopterus variegatus | reverse complement strand
GTTTCCCCAGGAGGAAGCTGGGACTGCTCATCTGCCTGTCTCACTGTCTGTAATCGCAAAATCACAAATGGGACAAAAAGAGAATGTGGTTTAGGACTCAACTCTCAGCCCATGAGGAAGGATGGCTGCTACCCCAGGAGGAGACTAAAAAACCAGAAGCCATGGGCCCAGAGAGGCTTCTAATGGGACCCTACCCAGAGGCTGAGACACCTTGCCACAGTGTTCAATAGGAGTTTTGGCTCTACCTCTGCTAAGTTCTTTGCGTGATTTATCTCATTTAGCTCTAACACCAATTCTGTGAGGAAGGCACTGCTATTCCTCCCATTTTACAAATGAGGAGACAGGGTAGCTGAGAGGTTAAACAGACTGTGCAAAGGTCAGGGGCAGAGTTAGGGTTAGAACCAAGGTCTGCATGATTCCAAATCTGAACTCTTAACTCACTACACTAATTTGCCTTACCTTTTTAACTAGCTAGTTTTGGTTTATTTTATTTTGTAACCATCTATATTCTTTTTTTTTTTTTAATGACAATAATGGCTAAGAAAAAGCAAGTCTGGAATAGTGTCCTCCTTGNTTTTTTTTTTTAATGACAATAATGGCTAAGAAAAAGCAAGTCTGGAATAGTGTCCTCCTTGGTGAAGGGAGAATTCCCTTTGTAAACAAAGAAAAATGGTAATTTTCATTTCTCTTGCTTTGGCTTCTGCTCCATTGCATTCTTCCAGCTTCCTTAAGGATAGCTCTCCTAGAACCCTGGAGACCTGGTTGGGGGGTTATCTCTTGGGAAAGTTCTTCCCTGGGTCGTAATTCCTATGGTGTAGTATATTTGATTGAAAGGAACAGTAGGCCTTGCAAACATCTCCCCCTATCCAGAACTTAACACCTTTTTAGATCCATGGTTTTAAAACAAAACCCAGGATTTGGTTCAAACCATGCAGTACGTATGCCATGATCAGGAGGAGATAAGATGGGGGCTTTCCAGGCTCTGCTCTGCACCAATCCTGGTGAGGACCCACATGGAGCTGAAATCCCCAAGAAACACTGCAGAGGGGTCAGGGAGGTGGGCAGCAGAGACTGTAGGCGGGCCCTAGAAGGATCCAGGGCTGTACTCAT
>NW_007727858.1:11274-12170 GCF_000696425.1 Galeopterus variegatus | reverse complement strand
TCTAATCCTCTGTCTTATTCAGTTCTTCCTTTTTTATGTCCTCATCTTCTGGGACTCTGTCACTCTCTTGGTTGACCCAGATACCATGGAATTCCACACAATTACAGACTTCAGAAAATTCTCTGATGAATTCATTATTTCATGAGTCAATATTTTCTTTAGATGAAGTGTAAGTCTTCTGAGGCCCAGGACTCAATGAAGGCTAAATAAATTAAGTGTATCCTCCACCCATTACGGTGCTGAACATGTATTAGAAGCTAATAGACGGTCCCCAGTGTCACTCTCTCCCACAAATCAACCAATTTATAACTATAAAAATGTAACATCAGCCGAGCTGTGGTGCTGGAGCTCAGGGGAAGAGGAGAGATCTACAGAGTTCATGAAGGCAGGAGAAACCACGATGAGAGAAAGAAAAAACTGCTCTGAGAGTGGCTGCTTTAAGGCTTGGGCTGCTGAGTGCATGGAGCAGGAGCCGGCAGAAGCTGCAGCTGTGCCCTTCAGATGGAGTTACTTGGAGGCGGCAGGAGAAAAGAGGGCCTTGGCGGCCCCCAGGACAGCAAGATCACTAATAGGGTTCCCGTGGACCTACGCAGGAGCGAGGAGCCAGAACAGCTGAAAAAAGGAGCCACTCAGAGGCCAGTGAGTCATCACAAGGGACTGGTGCACGGCACATCCCATGGGAAGTGTTTGGAGCATGGGCGGTGGGGGAGATGGGCCCACCAGGAGAACACTGGGACACAGCAAGGACAGACAACCTGCCCCCCAATCAGCATAGGACCACTCAGAAGACACAGGTCAGGAATGCAGAATTGCATGGGGTGCAGTTTGATGAAAAAAACTCAGGCACAGATCAGAGTTTCTACACAACCCAGATCCACAGGGTCTCTGGAGAGCTG
>NW_007727858.1:4193-9432 GCF_000696425.1 Galeopterus variegatus | reverse complement strand
CATGTTTATCTCATCTAGAAAATGGAAGGTAAAAAAAGTGTAAGCTTTATGTTTATGAGAACAGTTGATGAATAACTTTAGTCATTTGAAAGCAAAAGCTGAGAATTCCAAATATGCTTTGCAAAATAGCTTTAGAGAGAGTCACATTCCGTAGCTGGAAGATTTTACACAAATAATACAGGTGATTCTTCAACTTCTATTGAATGGAGAAGTAAATAACTAGAACTAGTAGAGTCAGCAGTTAGTTAAGTGGGTGTCTCAAATGCATCAAGGACTGTGCCATTAATTTTCTGTTGTCGAGGCAGAGGATGATCCCAGCACAATTCCTTCTTTTGGCCTGGTGCCCCATAACCTTGATAGGAGTTTAGTTGGCTGCTGTTTGGTTAAAATACTGGTGAGATTTTCCTTAGATTCTTTAACTGAGAAGAAACCCAACTCAAAGCTCCCATACAGGCCAGAGGTCTACATGGATCTTGGAAAAATCCTTCTGACATTAATAATTTATGAAAATATTAGTCACCTCTTCAAGGACATTTCACAGGCACCATCCCCTTTTGTCCTCACAACCACTGAGTGCCTGCTCTGGGCCTTGGTGGTTCCCTTCCTCCTAGACCAGGAGCCCCATGCCCAGCTCAGTCCTGTCCCCTGCCTGACCACTGTGGAGCTGCATCAAAGGCCATTCCACTTGAACTCTCCGGGCCAAAGTGTGTCCGATGGTGGATGGGGGATAGGAGAGATGAGACAGCTGCTTCCTCATAGTTTGGGCTTGAGGCTTCATGAATTCTGTAAGCCAGAAGGGCCAGGGAGTCTGTTGCCACTATTTTCAGGGCCTATCTTGTTGCCTATGGGAAAATATGTCTTGGGGTGACCTAAGCACCACCTCTCTGGAGGGATGTGTTACTTCTGACCTGCATTTTGTTGCTTATTGTCACTCAGGTGGCCTGTTCATGGGGCTTGACCATTTATTATCATGCTGAGAAGGTGAAGGCTAGAGTATCTGAACTCTGAAGAGCAGGAGATATGGAGAGAGAGTGTTTTGATGTGTGAATTATAAACTGAGGTCTCAGCTGTGCATGGAAAAGTATTTAGACAAGAGGTAGAAGTTCTCTATCTATGAGGTTTCTGGATGCCTCTGATTTCCTGTTTCCAAAACATGTGTTTAATATGTGAAAGAGAGAGGGAGTTGTGCTTGGTGGGAGGGCAAAGAGAAGACCTTGTATCCCACTCCCAGTGGCAAAATGAATAGCAAATGATGCCCAGTGAGCCTTTTCGATAAGGTCCCCGCTTCCCATGTGGCATGGGTTCATTCCTGGCTGTAGCTAAAACCAGGGTTTGCTTCAGGAACCACAAGGCAGAAGGTTTCCCTTCCAACTAAGGCCAAACCTTGCAGCTATGCTGGGATCTCACCCGCTCCTGTCTTCCCAGGCACCTTACCCATCAGTCATCTCTCTTTTCTGCTCTTCACTTGACCCTTCCTATTAATGTTAAAATGTGCTCATATCTCTCCCATTTTAAAAAAAACCTACCTCCCTTACCCCACATGGCCCTTCATCCACATCTTTCTCCTCCCACTTATAACCAAATATCCCAGAAGACGTGTCTGTACCTGTTCTCTCCATTTTTTCACCACCTGCCTTGTCACCAATAATTTTTATGTCACCAAGTCCAGAGTACATTCCTTTAGCCCTCATCTCTCAGCAGTGTTTAACAAATATCCTCTCCCTCCTTAAAACATCATCTTCCCTTGGCCTCCAGCTCACCACATTCTCCTGTCGTACCTCCTCCTCCTTCCCGGAGGCTCTTTCTCAGCCTCTCTTTCCAGCTTAGTTTTTTCTACCTCCAATTAAAATGTTGGCGTTCCCCTTGGCTTTGCCTAGGGCCCCCTTTTCTGCTCTGTGGTCTCACCCCGAGTGGTCTCACCTGCTTGTGAGACAGCAATGCCCAGTGTACAACAGTGACTCCTACATTTGTATTTTTGGCCCAGATCTTACCTTTAACATCAGACTCACAGTCAACTCCCTACTTGACAGCTCAGTCAATAGCATTTCATTGTCAATATATCCAATATTGAACCCATGATGATCTCTCTTCCAACTCCAAAAATCCTGGTTTTCTTCCAGTTTTCTTTCCATAACCCATATACCCAGCTGTGGAGGTAACAGATTTGAGATTCATCAGTCTCACAACAGGGTCTTTCAATTCTGTTCCTAATCAATCCTGAATCAACTTGCTGATCTCATTTCCACTGCCACCACCTGATTGAGGCCACTGTGGTGTCATAGCTGCACTTCTGTGATGGTTCCTAACTGGTCCTCCTATTTTCACTCCAGCCTCCCTCCAATCCATTCTCCAGCCATCAGCAGGAGATAGTCTTTTGAAATGAAAATTTGAGTATGGGACATGGGATGAACAGGGGCTTAAGACTCTTAAGTCAATGCAAATTTTATTTTGAATTTTATACTAGAACAATACAAAATCCATTGTTCTAATATAAAATTTAAAATCCGGCTTAAGACTCTTAAGTCAATGCAAATTTTATTTTGAATTTTATACTAGAACAATACAAAACCCATTGTTCTAATATAAAATTTAAAATCCTGGGCTGGCCCGGTGGCGCACTGCTACAGTGCACCACTTGGGAGTGCAGCGGCGCTCCCGCCGAGGGTTCGGATCCCACATACAGACCGGTTCCCGCTCACTGGTTGAGCGAGGTGCGGGCGCAACACTGAGGGTTGCGATCCCGTTGCCGGTCCCGGTCCGGTACGGGCGTGACACTGAGGGTTGCGATCTGTTGCCGGACATGAAAAAAAAGACAAAAAAAAAAAAAATTTAAAATCCTTTTCTCAGTTCCTCAGATTCACCACAACTCCTTCTCAAATGTTATTTCAGAAGGGAGCCTTCGTGGAGCCCCAAAACCTGAGAGCTCACATTACATGCTTCATTCTTTTAGAGAAGTTGAAGCAATGATCACAATTTTAACTCAGTAACTGTGTAATTGATTAGGTCCCTAATTCATTAACCTTTTATGGTAATGAAAATGTTCTAACATTGATTATGGTGATAGTTTAACACCTCCATTAATATATGAAAACCAGTGAATTGTATACTTTAAATGAGTGAATTATCTCAACAAATCTGTCTTAAAAAAAAAAAAAAAAAGACACCCTTACACTAGAATGAAAGCTCTAGAACAGGCAGAGAACTTGTCTATCTTGTTTATCATTGAGTACCTAGCATGCAACATAGTGCCTTGCACTTGGTGTGTGCCTGAATACTGGTCGAATGGTGGTAAAGAGGGCGAGTAAATGACAAAGCTGAATTTCCGGTGGGCCCGGCCTTGTAAATGTTTTGTTTTTTTTCTCAGATTTAAGAAAGAAAGGCTGGCTTTGATGTGTTCTACCCTATTATTTTAAGTCCTTTTATGTAAATGCCCTTAGACTTCTGTCATGCTGCAGAGGAAGCAGTGACTTTAAATCTAGAGGTTCCAAACCCATCAGAGCCCTGGAATTTTCCTGTTTCCCCTCTGAAAGCCTTCCTCTTGCAGCACTGGGTCAGCTCTATACCTGCAGATATAGCCAGATGATACCAAATGACACAGTCCTCACAATGAGAACAGTCAGAGGTCTAAGCACAACTCCATTTCACAGAGTTATTACATAACTATGATTCCTAGGGAAAGTGAATGAGCAGTGGCAAGTGGACAGCTGACTTATTATTACAATGACCATTATAAGTTTATGCCTCGTGAACAGTTTCCTTGTTGTTTGGCTCAGCTCCACAGAGGTACCACATATCTGTGTCACCACTGTTGAAATTCTGTAACCCATAGGAATCAGTTAGGCATGGAGGGAGCTGTATGAGAGAATTCAACCTGAACATACCCCCTTCTTTCTACTGAGCATTGACCTTTATTTAGTTTAGAATTGCTCTAAAGAGAACCAAACACAATCGATGTGTTTGGCCCTGTTTGGTTTCATCTCCTTCCACTTTCCTTTCTGGATCAATGACTCGAGATGAAACGACATGTGCTCCAGTGAGCACCATAACTGGAAAAGCTGCCTTGTTTTTGTGTTCCCTGGGTGTGCATGTGGCAGCCTAGGGCAACATCAGAACAGAAGTGTAAGAATGGTAGGTAAGTGGACTTCAGAAGGAGAGTCGAATTCCCTTCTCGTCTTTATGGCAGACTCCTCTTTCCCAAGCAGAGACGTCACTCTGGCTTTGAGATTACTGACTATGCACAGGTTGCTTGAGGCATTATTATAAAGGCTTTCAACTGATGCCATTTGTTGCTTGTTTATGTAAGATATTCATGAGGCTGGCTGCAGGATGCCATTCTAGATAAAAATATCAATGAATACATGTAAATGGTTCTGGGGAGTGAAAACTAGAATCCCTGGTTTTTGCTGGAAAGCAACATCCTACAAATTACTTTTGTCAAGTGCCAGCCAGGAACACAGGGGTGGCTGGAGGTTCAGGGGTGGCTCTGATCCAAACGCATGCAGATTTCTCCACAAAACATTGCCAGATTGGCCTATTTCCACCTGTACTTGCCTGATTGCTACAAGATTTTTAAATAATTATTTCTAGATTTTTAATTTTGGCAGTGAGTATCCTGAAAAATTCATTCATTCATTCATTCAAAAATATTGATGGAGCACTGTTCTAGGATCTAGGGATCTAGGGGTGAATGAGACAGGCAAGGTCTCTGTTCTCAAGGGGTTTATATTCTAGTGTGGAGACAGATCAATAAACAGGTAAAGAAATAAGAAATGTCAGAGACTGATGATAAAAACTAAAACGACAAAAACAGAGCAGTGTTTAGAGAGTAATATAGGGAACAAGGGATATTTTACAAAAGGTGGGTCAGGAAAGATTTTATGAGCAGGTAACATTTGAACTCAATAATGGTAAGGAACCAGCCATGCTTTGAAAGAAGAGCAGCCCAGGAGGGGAGAACTGTAAATGCAAATGTCCTGAGGCAGAAAGAATTTTGAGCTGCTGAGCTGGAGTGAACAAAGGAGACTGGGTAGATGTGAGTTTGGAGGGTGAGGCAGGAGCTAGATCAGGTGGGAACCCTCCAGGCCTTGGCTAGAGGTTTGACTTTTAGTCTAAATGCAGTGGGAAAATATGGGGTGGGGGTTTAAGCAGGTGTGTGGGGAGTGGGGAGGGGTCCACATGAATGCCTTCAAGTGGGAAAGAAGAACTTGGAGGACTCATTGCAGGGTTGGAAAAAAAGAGG
>NW_007727858.1:0-3193 GCF_000696425.1 Galeopterus variegatus | reverse complement strand
AAAACGACAAAAACAGAGCAGTGTTTAGAGAGTAATATAGGGAACAAGGGATATTTTACAAAAGGTGGGTCAGGAAAGATTTTATGAGCAGGTAACATTTGAACTCAATAATGGTAAGGAACCAGCCATGCTTTGAAAGAAGAGCAGCCCAGGAGGGGAGAACTGTAAATGCAAATGTCCTGAGGCAGAAAGAATTTTGAGCTGCTGAGCTGGAGTGAACAAAGGAGACTGGGTAGATGTGAGTTTGGAGGGTGAGGCAGGAGCTAGATCAGGTGGGAACCCTCCAGGCCTTGGCTAGAGGTTTGACTTTTAGTCTAAATGCAGTGGGAAAACATGGGGTGGGGGTTTAAGCAGGTGTGTGGGGAGTGGGGAGGGGTCCACATGAATGCCTTCAAGTGGGAAAGAAGAACTTGGAGGACTCATTGCAGGGTTGGAAAAAAAGAGGGACAGCTCCTCGTAAGGCCTTAGCTGATGGGATTTGTACAGCGTCTTAGCCAAGTGCCAGAGTCACTAGTTCTCAGTAAACCCAGTTAGCCACTTGGCCTTTAATTTGAAACTATCTTTAAGAAAAGGCAACTAAGGGCCGGCCCGGTGGCACACTGGAGAGTGCACTGCTGGGGAGCGCAGCGGCGCTCCCACTGGGGGTTCGATAGTCTCTGGCTTCTCTTTTTCTTCAATTTCTTCATCCTCATCATCATCTTCAGAATCACTCCAAGACACATAATTATCCTGATTCCTATTATTATACCACTCAACACTTTCAAACTGCTGTCGCTCATATGGTTTATATTTGCGTAAGATTTCAAGCAGTTTTATTACTTTAGGAGTTACAAATTTCAGGTCAAGTGAGGCAGGTGAGAAGTGCTCTTCACATAGTGCATGTATTTTCCTTAGGAAAGTGTCTGTAAACAATAAAAACTTCCTGTGCAGCTCCTCTTGTTCATGTTTAATATATTTCTGTAGTTCTCTTACCATCATTCCAGCTACTTTATCTGCACACCAGGGTCCCAGAACTACCAATACTGCACGACAGTCAGATAGTATCTACAAAACAAATTTTAAAAGCCAAATAGTAAATAATAATCATGTACCATTTTCATATGGGGTTTAAGTGAGATTACACCATCCTGAAATTGCCCCTTAAAATAAGTTTTACCCCACCAATATAAACATTATAAATTAATTCCCTAAGGTGGGGTGGGGGGAGGCCAGTGGTCTTTTCAAGCTCTATTATTTCATACACATATGCTTGGAATCATCTTTTTTCCAGCAAAAATAATCAAATCGAAATTAAAGGATGCAACTGCGTAAGGTTAATAAACATTAATTTTAGATTTGTGATTTGTTAGAATTACAACTGAGTCATTTACTTCCTGCAAAATTATGCAAAGAATTATACAGCACAGCAATTTTATTTTAGGTATCAAGAAAGAAACAATTTTCCTTGAACGTTATCTATGTACAACATTCCCTGGTTTTACATATATTCCATTACACTGAATATTAAAAAGGGAAAGACTAAGAACTAACTGTGGGTGAATTTTGGCCTGTCTACAGCCAACACTTCTGGCTACAATGGTTAGATTATACCACTGTACAACTGTCCTCTGTTAAAGGTTCAATGAAAACAACAACACAAGGTCAGGGGTTCTCAACTTTAAAGTCTCAGCTAAATCGAAATTCTGATCTTAGAGCTTGCCCAAAGTGTCATATCTTACAACTAGCTCAGAAACAAATGTAAATCCATAGCCAAGCATGGAACTAAGGAATCGCCGGTTCTGCAGGCAAGCAGAAGACATATTGCACTGAATACGGACTTATCAAGAATTCAAAGACTAAGTCTGGGCATTGCTGCTCCAGAAAAAAATTGGCACGAGAGAAATTAAGACCCACACTCAATACAGTGTTAACATTCACAAATGGTTACAACGTCCTAGGGCAGTGGTTTTCAAAGCTTTAATGCATCAGGATCACTGGAAGTCTTGTCAAAACTCAAACCTCAGTTCTAAGGATCCTATCCCAGAACTTCTGACTCAGCAGTTCTGGGGTGGGGACCATAATTTGTACTTTTAACAAGATCAAGGGGTGGGGGGAGTGTTGATGCTGCTGGTGTGGAGCCCACACTTTGAGAACCACTGCCCTGAGGGATCTCTTCTGAAATCTGCACCACTCAGGGACGACAGGCTCATATCCAGTTCCACACACTAGGAAACAGTGGAAGAATTCAAAGGCTTTGAGCAGGAACTAACTCATCCGACCAAAAAATAAAACAAAAAAATTGATCTCACTCCCTATACTTAAATAACATGACACGAATCCTAACACATCTCTTTAAATTAGGGAGGTCTATAGTTAATAATAAGCTAAAATGTGTAGAAAATAGCCTCAGTAGAAGCATATTTTTATTTCAATATTAAAAATAAACAGAAGCTTTTTTATTATACTTACTATACTTACTTTGTATATGCTTATCTGTTTAGAAATTAAAGTGGAATCTCTTTCTTTTAAATGTACAGATAAATTAGTCATTGATAAAATTAAATGCTTCTTCTAATCCCATCAGCTGTCTTTCATAAAGCCCACCTCTGTCAGTGAACGGTCTGCAATCTACTATCATCTCACAGGGTTGAGAAGTATCTCTTTTTATTTCCCAGAGAACTTTGGTTTGAGGCTGAAAAGGCGCTCTCTGGAGATGGGTCTCTCCCACCTAAGGAAGCAAATGATGCTTTAGCAGGGTTTGAGAGCCCCTAGAGCCTCTCTTCCCAGAAAGATTTCCTCATCCAGCTGTCTACTGGGGTACATTTTTCACCTTAGTAGCCCTTTGGCTTGAAGCCATCATCTCAAGGTGATTCTTGTTAAATGCATGCATTAGGCTAATGTACCAAACCGTATAACCACATTGACATGGATTAATCATATAGGCCATGTAAAGGTAGGGCCCTAGGGTAGCTTTCCTCTTTTTCTCTTTCCACTTTCATCACTTCTCTTCATTTCCTTTGGTCTTGACTGCTCCAAGTATGTCTTCTCACCATCTTTTCAGTCGTGCTCACCTATAAGCATTGTACTCAATAAAGTTCCTCCTCTGCTCAGAAACTTTTTTTGATTCCCCATTGTCTACAGAATAAAGTCCAGACTTCTTAAACTGTATCTTGGGGAAAGTTTCAAATCTGTATTCTGCAATGGACCAGCACTC
>NW_007727857.1:348252-361158 GCF_000696425.1 Galeopterus variegatus | reverse complement strand
TGATTTTTTCTCTTTTTCTGTCAACAGAATGAAAGCTCTTTAAAGTCAAGTACTTTATTTTGCTCACCTTTGTTTTCTGAGCAGCTAAATTAGAGCCTGGTGGTTATGAGGCAGGCTTGGGGTAAATATTTAGGGATTGTGTCTGTTTTGTCCCCAAAGGTTTTCTCAGTGTGTAGCAAAGTGTCTGTGACCTAGTAGGTGCATACAAAATATTTGTGAAATGAATAAATGAATGAATGAATGAATGAATGAGAGGACTTGTCCAGTACTGAGTAATGGAGCCAGAACTGAGNGCTAGTTTCCATGGTGATGGTTGCACCTTCGATAAGGCTGGTGTGGAAGGGAGAGAAAGCAAAAGACGGGATGACGTTGCATCGCTCAAGCAATCTGAATCCTTCACAACCACACACCGTCAGGTCTGTTGCAGATAACAGTGGACAGAAACTGGCTCATGAGTAGAAGGAATGGGCCCTGAGAAACTATTCTGTCCATGGAACTTTCTCTTCTTATTGCATTTTTGAGGGATTAGCCTGTATTTGGGGTCAAAAATTAATAGTAGGATTATTTTTCAAGCTATGACTTTCCTAAACGAATATTTAGTTGGAGAGTCTACCAGTGAGAGAATAAAGGTAGAGAGATACTCATCTGCTAAGATTCCCAGAGACATCTCAAAGCATTTAGGGGCAAAATTTGTAGAAATGTCTCAGAAAGCATTTCACTGAGCAAATATTTATAGTGAGCTGTTGAAGTGATCTATTGTTGTATAACATACTACCTCAAAACATAGGGGCTTAAAACAAAAATGTATTATTATCTTGCTTGGGGTATTGCATGTGGTTGCAGCTAGATTCATCTTGAAGGATTCCTAACATGTGTCTGGCAGTTGTTGGTGGGTTTGGGTTGGGAACTCAACTAGGACTCTCAGCCAGGACACATTCACATGGCCTCTCTATGTTGCCTGGTTTCTTTGCAGCATGGTGGGTGGGTTCTAAGAGTGGGTGTCCAAGAAAGGAACCAGTAGTCTCTTAAGTCCTTACCCTGAAAACTGGTAAAGCATCACTTCTGCCATATTCTATTAGTCAAGTCCAAGAACCCAAGTTAAAGAGGATGGTGCATAGATCCTACCTTTCAATGACAGGAGTGTCAAAGAATTTTCATCTGTTTTTAAACCTCAACAAGAGTCAACTACACTTTGGAGAAACACGCTCTCTTTCTGTCTTCATGGAGTTCATAGCCTGAAAGATAGACTTCAGTTTAAAAATCACAAATAAAAAGGTAAATTGCAGTTCATGGTAAGTGCCATGAAGGGGACATGCTCTGAGTCTCTAGGGATTGTATTAGTTTGCTAGGGATGCTGTAACAAGTGCCATAGACTGGGTGACTGTTCAAACAATAGAAATTTATTTTCTTTCAGTTTTGGAGGCTAGAACTCCAAGATCAAGGTGTCATCAGGTTTGGTTTCTTCTGAGGCCACCTCTTAGCCCATTTTCTGTTGTTTGTAACAGAATACCTGAAACTGGGTAGTTTGTAAAGAAACAGAATAGGTTGAGGGGACACATCTGGTGAGGGCCTCTTTGCTGGTGGCAACTCTGCGGTATCCTGAGATGGTACAGGACCCTATCTCCAAATATAGTCACATTCTGAGGTACTGGGAGTTAGGACTTCAGCATATGAATTTTGGGGTGGAGGATTTGAGGGGACACATCTGGTGAGGGCCTCTTTGCTGGTGGCAACTCTGCGGTATCCTGAGATGATACAGGACCCTATCTCCAAATATAGTCACATTCTGAGATACTGGGAGTTAGGACTTCAGCATATGAATTTTGGGGTGGAGGATGATTAAGCTTATAACAGGAATTTGACTAAAGAGTTTTTTGCAGGTGTTTGTGGATATATCTTACAATGGATATAAATTCATATTGCAGGGTTTTAAGTCATTTGAGCTAGTCTCTTTTTAGGGATTGCTTTTTTATTTATTTTTTGAACCTTTAAGTAAAATGTTTACGTGGTTCCAGAGTAAAATCTGATAGTATATTCAAAGAAATCTCACTTCCAAACTTTAATCTCATTTTGTCTGGAAGTGCTTACCTTATTGATCCTGGCTATTCACTCATGAAGAATACATTATGTCAAATGATCATGGCATAATAGAGTTTCTAGTAATTGTTTCTCACTCCTAATTGTCTTTTCCCCTGCTAGACTGCCAGCTTCACAAGGGCAGGGCCTTTTATTCTCTTGTTTATAGCATCATCCCTGAAAACTTAACACTGTACCTAGAACCTAGTTGGTGTTTGAATAGTTGTTGAATGAATGTGTGGTTCTGACGTTCAGGGTATAGACTGGAAGCAGCGGAGTTGGAAATCATCTATATAGTGGCCATGAAAATGCATGAGAGCTTCGAGTGGAATGAGCATAAAAAGAAAGGGCAAAGGTGGAAGGTCCATTTTCAGGGGACAGAGCAAGGAGAGTGAGCAGGGAGAGAAAGGAACCATTAGAGAAATGTCAGGGACATTGAGGAAGAATATATAGTAGTCCCCACTTTTCTTCAGGAGATATGCTCCGAGACCCTCAATGGATGTCTGAAACCACAGGTGGTACCAAGCCCAGTTGCCATCAGTGGGAGCATGTGTCTGTTCGTGTCTTCCATCCACAAATTTAATGACAATTCCATCTTAACTAAGCACGTATCACACACTGTGGCTATGACTTTTGCAGTTTGAGGTGTGACAGCACAACTAGCATGAATTTCATTTTCCTTCTCTACAATTTCATGGATGGAAGATTTGTTCTTACCATAGATCTTAGCAACCTCAGCATATGATTTTTTTTCTTTCCTTATTAAGTCAAGAACTTTCACCTTTTCATTTGAAGGAAGCACTTGATGGCTTCTTTTTTGGCATATCCAAATTGCCAGCATCACTACTCATGCATTTGGGGGCTATTATGAAGTAAAATAAGGGTGATTTGAACAAGCACTGTGACACTGTGGCAGTCTATCAGATCATTGAGACAGCTACTGAGTGACTAATGGGCTGGGAGTGTGGACACACTGGGCAAAGGCATGATTCACCTCCTGGGCGGGTGGAGTGGGATGGTGCGGATTTCATCGTGTGACTCAGAACTGCATGCCATTTTAAACTTATGAATTGTTTGTTTCTAGAATTTTCCATTTAATATTTTCAGACCCTTGTTTACTGTGGGTAACAGAAACCATGGAAAGGGAAACTGTGGATAAGGGGGGGACTACTGTATTCAAGATGGAGCTGTTAGTGAAGAAGTGCATGATTGAAAAATGCTGAACTGGAAATGAGAAGACACTAGTTCAAGTTTTGCTTCTTCCTGGGGGCTGACTGGTAGCACAGTTGGTTAGACCATGGTGCTGGTAACACCAAGTTTGATCTCTGTACTGGCCAGCTGCCATATAAATAAATAGTAATAAAAATAAGTTTTGCTTTTCCTCTTGGTTTTTTGACCTTGGGCAGATTAGTCTCTCTGAAAATAAGTTTCTTCATATGTGAAATGAGAATAATTATATCTCTTTGCATTGTCTATCTTATAGGGTGTGGGAGCTTCAAGAGATAATAGTATTGAAGCAAATCTAGAAAGTACTACATGCTTTAGAAATGTAAGGGGACAAAATAATTCCTCAAATCAAGAATCTTCTTTTTGTGGGTAGTGGTTATTGTAAACCTATTAAAAAGTCTGACACACACACACACACACACACACACACACACACACACACAAAAAAAAAATCTATCATTTAAACTCTGACTGCCAGGGGAGAGCATGAACACCAACCTCCCACTGTCACAAATTATGCAGTTTCCCACATTTGTAGGAATTACAGAAGTCAGCACATCCACAGTGCAATGGATAATCCTCAGCCTAGTTAAACCGCCTTTGTGATCAAGTATCTCTTCTGACAGGTAAGGATAATCACCTACTAATGTTACCTGGTTTAAGCCTACATCTTTTCAATGATGCCTTAGTTGCCTCCCTTCCATTCTGCAGTATTACAGTATGTTGCTTTTTAAAACCATGCCTCAGAGGCTTGTGAAATCTTGGAGAATGACCTCTTTGCATACTTTTTTTAATGACAAGGTGTTTTACAAAAGACAACTTTCAGAAGTCAAAAGCTTGGGATTTTATGTGTCACGTTTCATTACTTTCTCTCAAGTAGGCTTTTTGGAGGAGCTTTGACTGTAAAGTGACTAGTTTTGGGCGCAATATGTTTCATAACTTCAATCGCAGCAGATACTTCTAGGCAAGGGTGTATCAACCATGACCTGATGTACATCAGATATAGTTTGTTTCAATTAATATAGAGGTGTTTGGCATAGGTAGATTAGAGCTGTTCATATTCTTTTCACATTTCTCAACAAAAGCATATCTTCAATTTTTAACCTGTCAAATGCAACAGATGGAATGAGGACTCTTCTCATATGCTGATTAAGCTTGCAAAATTGGGCATCAGTGTGCTTAAAACAATCTCTAATGGATGAGACAGGGAAAGGTGGGCATTAGGTGCATGTGGTCTTGCTAAAAGCTCACCTTGGTAAAGAAATGTTGTTAAAACTATGACATTTTCCCATTATCTCTCATTTTGCATCTTTGTTTCCCCAAAACCCATCTGTGATATTTCTGAGAGAGCTTTAAACATTTTGTCCTCCAATCTGGCCCTTTCAGTGGCTCTTAAAGATAGAGAGAGACCTCAGAAGAATTAATAGATGTGGGTGAGTCAACTCCCTTTTAACAACAGAGACTTGGCAAATGACACAGCTTTGAAAAATCCCATTTTTTAAAAACTTTTGAGAGCTCTGTAATCCAGTGTGCTAGGCATTTGACAAGAAACAGAGAGGGTTTTCATTTAAGAAATGTGTCAGGCTGCATGTTTTTTTCCTCGCCCGTTTTCATACTTGGAAAAAAGCAAGAGAGAGTGATATGAATATGGGGCACACTTCTGTCACCCAAAAGAGAAAGGAGATGTATACATATATGCATCTTCATTTGAAAATAATTGACAGGCATAACCTTAATTTCTATCATGCTAAAGCTTGGGTGTGTGGGTCTGTACTGTGTTCTGGGGTCCAGGTAAATTAGAACAATTTTTGACCCTTATGAAACCTCAGATTTCCCCCTTGAAGGCCACAGAACTCATGGGGCATTGGGAGATGGGATGATCGAGTGGGGAATTATTCTCCCCTGCTTGGCTGGACTTGCTGTCCTTCTGTACTCTTCATATCCTGCCCCTACCCAGGTACCCTGGCAATAAGGGAGGGCTGATGGAGAAGAATGACAAGGTCTCTTTGGAAGCTGCCAGAAAAAATGGGATGCAGCTCCTATCTGTTCCTTCTTTTCCCTTACCCATCTTCTCCCTCTCTCCTCTTTCTTTGCCTTCTTCTCTCCTCCCACCCTTCCTCTCTTTTCACTTTTTTTCCTCTCTCCTCCCCACTACCAATAACCCGCTTGCCCACCTCACTGTTTACCAAGCCCTCATTAGAAGAAATTGATGGAACACTGCCTTCCCAAATTCAGCCTTAAGAAGGTAAAGCTCTTCTGCATTAATGAGACAATGGCATCCCTCAGCTAGTCCGTCATTACTCCATCTGTGACAGGGCTCGCCATTCCCCCAGTGAGCGATCAGGGCTGCTGCTTTCAGCCTGTTCTGTCTCTTTCCATGGACATGCAAGAGCTCGGCCCAAGCTCCTTACTTGTAACTACAAGAGGGCAGAGGATCTTACCGTGAAGAAAGCTGGCCTTCCTCCTCTCCTGGCCTTCACTGTCGTCTTCATTGGTTTTTGTTATTTTTTGATCCATTTCCATATTTAAATGCCATTGAATCAGGGCTGCTGCTTTCAGCCTGTTCTGTCTCTTTCCATGGACATGCAAGAGCTCGGCCCAGGCTCCTTACTTGTAACTACAAGAGGGCAGAGGATCTTACCGTGAAGAAAGCTGGCCTTCCTCCTCTCCTGGCCTTCACTGTTGTCTTCATTGGTTTTTGTTATTTTTTGATCCATTTCCATATTTAAATGCCATTGATTTTTTTTTTTTAAAGGAGAGGGGAAGCCAGATTGGGTCCCATCTGTAAATTTTTGGAGCAATCCTGAACATCAGGTTGGAGAAAATTTAGTTGTAGGAGAGGCATTTATTTTGTCAGGCTGGTTCTAAAACTTATTTTTCAATTTATAGAGAGCAGGTACATGTATGTATAGGGGTGATTATTTTGGTAAATAGTTTATATGTAGAACTATGTCCAATTCCATATTCTTTGATGAGATGCTTTTTTTATATGTAGACATCGATGCTTTATCAAATGATGCATTACTCTGTACAGTTTTATATTCTTCACACAGTCACAGCCCTAAGTTAGATTGGCATGACCATGACTTTGGCTTTTAAAGGCTGCCTAATTGTCAATATTTTATTGATTTGCTTTCCTTGGCTTTGATGTGGTTCAGCTATTGATGTAGTTTTAAAGACTTTACTGAGAAAGATCCTTGAGAGAGAAGTTTGAAATCCATGGGTACTAAAATGTCTTTTGTCTTTGTGTCTAAATAACTCTTTCTTCTCCAGGAATACTTTTGCCATCTTGATTGCATATTTTGATTATTTACAAAGTGCTTCCATGTGGCATAGCATAAACTTTGAAGCACATGAGAAATAAAATATTTAATTTTGAAGTGTGAATTGGCAGGCATAGTTTTTAAATCATACCTTAGGAGACCTGCCAATCAGCATGGAAGAAAAATTGCCCACACCCAAGGTCTGGTCAGACTTTGGGGACAGGAGTTCCTATACCATCTATATTAACCGTGGCAAACACATTCTTGTTTGATCAATGAGCTGTCATCCTTTGAAATCCTTTGCCAGGTCTTTAGTTCATCTTGTTGCTATGCTGAAAGAGTGGTTCACTAGAAAGGGACAGTGAAACCCACCGGTGGTTTTTATATAGAATTTTTTTGCTTATGCTTTGGGAAGATGAAATTTAAGGACTGTATTTAAAGCAAATAGAGCGTCCTGAATAAAGGCCTTCAGTGTCTTCCTCTTGCAATTAAAATAAAATGGTGGCACATTTTACCATGGCCAAGAGTATCCTGTGGTATCTGGCCCCTGCCTTTTCAGTTCCATCTTATGATACCCCCACCGACTACCCATTCATTTCACTGCAATGGTACTGTGGACTCACTTTGTCTCAGGATCATTGCATTTCCATTCCTGTTCCTCAGATCTCTTTCCCTTCTCCTCCCAAGCCTGGAACCTCCTCATCTTTCACCCCACTCCAGACCGTTCTAGGTTCCTAGCATCCTGAACTTCTCTTTGTCCCTATCATTTGGTAGAGTTTGTTGTGATGCTCTTTCCCAGCTCATTGAGAGACAGGACTCATTTTTGCTAGTTTCCTCATCCAGAGTACTGTACTTGGTGCCTAGGAGGTGCTCAGTGCACGTCTGTTAAGTCAATGAAGGGAGCCTGGGTAATGCCCAGGAGGGCAGAAGCTCTGGTATGGTTCTTTATTCTTTCTGAAATAGTCACTATACATTCCAGAGAGGCTTTTAAGAATTCTGCTCAGATTTTGCTCATTCTTGTCAACAGTTGCCATGGTTTGCTTTTTCAGAGTTTTTTTTTTTTTTAAAAACAGGGCCGAGCCCGTGGCGCACTCGGGAGAGTGCAGTGCTGGGAGCGCAGCAGCGCTCCCGCCGCGGGTTCGGATCCTATACAGGGATGGCCGGGGCGCTCACTGGCTGAGCACGGTGCGGCCGGTCTCAAAAAAAAAAAAGGACAAAAACAAACAAACAAACAAACAAACAAATTTTGGTCTTTTTAGACAGAGGCATTGATTTGGTAAAGTTTAGATTATTTTGTTTTAAATTCCATTTGCAGAGCAAGGTAAAGTTTAAATTTGCCTGTGTACCATCACTAATGGTTTTCCTGACAAAACATAAAAGTGCTAATATTTTTATTACATTGATTAGAAAAAAAATTCATTGGAGAACTGAATTTGATGAACTATTGAATAGAAAGTGCGGAAAAGCGTGTTCTCACCAGACAGTTTGTACTTTTAGAGAGAGAAGGATTTGTTACTTGTGGACTTACGATAGGGTTTTATGCAAGACCACATTTCATTCACAGAAATGTATAGCTGATAAGGGAATGTCTGCACCATAATAATTTTCATTTGTTAATCAATAAAAATATTAATACGAACATCCTATTAGATTCTCTATCAAGAGGGTGGATAGCCCCAAACCTATACATCAAATCTGTCTGGACAAGACACTTGAAAGTTTGTTTCAAATCAGTGAGCTCAAAGTTTAGTAGTCTTGTGATTTTGAAATTCCTTTTCCATACTGAAGGAATGGGACACATTAAAGTCTAATCATCTAGGGCCGAGCCCGTGGTGCACTCGTGAGAGTGCGGCCCTGGGAACGCAGCAGCGCTCCCGCCGTGGGTTCGGATCCTATATAGGGATTACCGGTGCGCTCACAGCGCTCACTGGCTGAGCGCGGTGCGGCCGGTCTCAAAAAGGACCAAAAAAAAAAAAGTCTAATTATCTGTAGGGGTGTGAAGATGTCCAAGATGAATTATGATCTAGCTTTTGAGAATTATTCAAGGTCCCAAGTTGGAGGTTCTGCCATTGAATGTGATAATCATGGCTGATCCCCATTTGAATGATCAGAGGTTGTTTAGACTGATTTGCACCTTGTACAATTGCTTTTTATAAAAATTAGGGTAAAATTCACATAAAATAAACTATTATAAAGTGTACAATTTAGTGTACAAGCACAATTGCTTTTTTAAGAAATGAGGGACATTGTTGGTATTGCTCCTTGTAGGAGTTTACTAAGACACCCTCTAATTAGAATTTTGGTAAATTCCAAAAGCAAATCATAGCTGGCCTTGGTGTACTACTGAATACTAATGGCTTTGTGAAATTTTATAGGGCAGAGAAACTATTCCGTTAAGCTAACACTCTCAAAACATTAAATTACTTAGAATACTTTATTATCCAAATGTAAGCATAGAAATCATTTTTTCTTCTTGATAAGAACATAGCTTGATTTAAAACTATAAGAATGAGTGTTTTTATAAAATCTCCTAAAATTCTCAGCGTCATTGTCCTACCTAGTATTTGTGTGAAAGTAATAAAAGAAGAATTGTGACTGATCCTTAACCTCAGCAAAGGTCTCCAAAAATTCAGCCAGGCAAAGCCATTTTTAATTGATTGGGGATTTGGGAAAACCACTGAGGAGTTTGTGCGGTGATAGAAAGGCATGTTTTGAGTCTGGAAAGAAAATAGGGATTATTGGGAAGAGTAGGTAAATATGAGAAGAAGCTCACAGTGCACGTCTACAGCAGAATGGAATGAGATGGGGTCTAGTCGGTGACTGAAAAGGAGGGAGAGATATTTAGCTCCCTATATAGCTGCATTTCTACAAAGTGTTGGCTACTGCCATTAAAAAAAAAAAAAAAAAAAAAACCTTTACACGTGGTCATGCACTAAAATGCACAGAAATTTTCAGGTAATAATTAAAATGATTGTCGAAAATTGAAGTAACCTACGGTAGCATTCCTAAATTTAAAAACCACATAAACCCCATCGACTCTTTTATCAGATGTGCAAGTTCTTGGTGCCAAGTCAGATGAGGAAAAAAATCAATTCAAATAATCTCTCTGGACAGAGATAATCAGAAACAGAGAAGATCCAGGGCAGGAGAAACCTGGCAAGTGGTACTCAAGAAGCATGTTGAAATGAGGCAAGAGAGAACAGCCAGTCTGATCTGAGCTTCCCACTGGGAGGGGTGGATGGTTGTCCCTGGGTAAGTCGGCTGAGTTGATACTGGGGCTGGTGCTCATTTGGTAACAATATTGTCTAAGAAAATTGGAATGAGTTGAAGCTTGTAAACAAATTGCAAATGAGGTGTCTCCTAAGGACAGCAGAGCTCTATCCAGGGATGGGGATAACTGAGCCTGTGTGTAGGTGAACTGCAACACAGAAGAAACGAGGCAGAGCAGATAGCCAGCTGGACCTGTAGGATGTTGCTCATGAAATGGCTGTTTTCCTACAAGGATTATTAAAAGAGAACAGTGGATGCGTGATGCCCTTCTGTCTTCCACCTGTCCTCATCCCCTGTGCTAGGAGATACTTCATTGACTAAGATCCTTAAAAGGCAAAGTAAGCAATAAAAAGGGCTGCTCAGATTGTACCAGCTTCCCCCCAAACCCACTGAATTTGAGATAAGTGAATTTCTTGAAACACCTTTAAGCCCAGTAGTATCTAAGAAATCCCCAGCTAATGCTGAAGTTAACCATTCCCAGGGTTAATGGGAGGTTGGGTAGCATTTTACAGACAGTCTAAA
The DNA here is from genome assembly GCF_000696425.1 of Galeopterus variegatus. Taxonomy (NCBI): domain Eukaryota; kingdom Metazoa; phylum Chordata; class Mammalia; order Dermoptera; family Cynocephalidae; genus Galeopterus; species Galeopterus variegatus. The sequence continues at coordinate 350,800 of NW_007727857.1, read as the reverse complement.
CTGCCATTACGGATCTAGAACTCACTTTCCTGAGGTTCATTTACTGGAGCAGATCAGTACAGTTGCATCCTCCCCCCCACTCTCCCACAGACATCCTCAAACATCCTCATCTTGGGGGGTGTGGAGGGGCCGCGTTGTAGCCTGGCCCACTGGGAAGCCTATGTATATAGTCTTTGGTGTCATCTGAACCTGAAATTAACCTGCCACTTTCTATCAGTGTAACCTTAGGCAAGTTTTGTACATTTTGCGTTTGAGATGCCTGCGAGATATCTGGCAGTGTCCAAGAAGCAGTTGGGTTTATGGGAGGAGCTCAGGAGAAAGGTCCAGGCTGGAAGACTCATCAGCAGAGAGATAGTAATTAAAGGCTTGAGCTTGAATAGAATCACCTAAGGGCAGTGCATATAATGATATGAGAAAGGGCACCCGGAGTGTATTTAAATTTTTGTAGACAAGTTTTTCTTGGGTCTTTAATTAGTGAGAAAAGTTGTCTGGGGCAGTCCTGCTAGCATTTAAATAGCCAGTCATGGGTCCTCACTTATACCCCACTCCTGGGTCCAGCTATGCTCTGGTGGTGATCACTATTCTGTTAAACCCACTCAGCATTTGTCAGAGTTGCTCATGTTCTGGTTCATTAGTCACATAGAATGTAGAGCAGCAAAGACTGAAAGCCCGGTCACCTCCTGTCGAAACAGTAGGGAGATGCGTGTCATGCCTTGAAGGCCAAATGGAGCAGATTTGCAGGTGCTGTGTGCAGCTCCTGAACTTGGGGGGTGGGCTGCCTCCCCCAGACCCGTCCTGTCAGATTCTGCTTGCAAGTATTCTAGGAAGGCAGGTAGCTTCCATTGTCCTTAATGAGGGGTGGTCCTGCATCTCAGAGATGTAAGGAAGAAAGTTGCTCACCATTGTATGTGGAGCCCAAGGTTTTAGGAGTGGCATGAAAAAAGGGGAGCTGCTTATGTATTCATTTATTTGAAAAGTATGCATTAAAGACCAAAGCTTTAGAGATACACTGGTTGCCAAGACAAACAAGGTCCCTGCTTTCAAGGACTTCAGATTCTGGAAGAGAGTAAATAAGTAAAATAAATAAAATAATTACAAGTGTTTAAAGTACTCTGATGGAAAGTAATTGGGTTATCTTCTTTAGCTAGGGAAGGCCTCTCAGAGGAGGTGAACTTTAAGCTGATCCCTAAAGGATGCAAAGGGGATAGACCCAGGAGAGTCAGGAGCAATTAAAGAACAAAAGGGAAAGGCCAAGAAAGGAGAGGAGTTGGTAATTCTGGGCAGGGAGAGGAGGCTGGTAGGACTGCTTATAGCTTCTGGGCAGGATTCTGCATGTCTATTTTAAAATTTACACCTCACTGCCCTGTCTCACCCTGTGTCACGTGAGAGGTGTCTCCTGGGGTAGCTTGCAAATTGCCTTATGGTAAATTACAACGTTGACCCAGAAGGTTATAGTGGTATTGGGCTCAAATGGGAAACACTTTCTGCCTAATGAGTACATCCAAGAGGTGGTTTGTTGTGGTTGTGCATTGACTTTTAAAGAAGCAGGATGGCAAAAGACTGCCTGGGACTAGGCTGAGGCCTTCTAAGCTGGCCCTTAAAAAATATATGTACACAAATTCTTCTTGACTTTTGGATTTAATGCTGCCATTATAGGGAGACCAGTGGTCTTGCTGGCAAACATATGTACTGAATACTGATCAGAAACCTCCCTCAGATTTGTCATCGCCACTATAGCAAATGTGCTGTCTAGAGCACTGAGCCAAAGAGGTTGATCAGAGCTTCCTTGCTTCTGCTTGGATTTCCCAAGGGCTACATCCTCAGGAGAGGAAAAAATAAAAACAAAAACAGAAAAACAGGCCTGTGGAATATTTGTGAGCATTTTGTGGGATTTGCATATGATTTGTATAGTGCTTGATAAGCTCAAATCTTTTCTCAGAAAACATTCAAATTAAAATTTTATCATGGCTACCAGTGCAGCCATTTCTTAATATTTCCCCCTCTATTTTATTCTTTTGCTCATATTGACTGTGATTCATGTATCTTTTTGTTAAAAATTTACAGCTGTGATTCTGAGCATCAATGAAGAACAAAGAGAAAAATCCGGGTCCACCAGAGACCATTTCATGGCAAAGTCCTTATTCAAGCCTTTTCTAGTCTCATCTTTCTTAGACCTGTAGTAAAAGTGTCTTTATTTGGGACCTATCTTGGAAGCTCAGGGGAACCTTGTGTGAGATAGGAAAAGAAAAAGGAAAGTGAACCTTGCATTGAAAACTAATTGGGTTCAAGTTTGGGCTTTATTCTTATGGATTGTGCAATTTTAGATAAGTTAGGTTATCTGTTGGGACCTCAAGTCCTTCATTTGTGAAGTGGGGATAAATGCAAACCTCATAGGACTGTTGTGAAAATTAGATAATACATGAACAACATTTATCATGAGACCAGCAATTAATATTGCTAACCCGTGTTTCTAAACTGCCCTTAAGCCCATATTATGTGCATAATTTTTGTCTGTCCAAGTTGGTAATGAGCCCTTTGATGGTGGCCC
>NW_007727857.1:347223-347783 GCF_000696425.1 Galeopterus variegatus | reverse complement strand
CCATATTATGTGCATAATTTTTGTCTGTCCAAGTTGGTAATGAGCCCTTTGATGGTGGCCCCAGTGCATTAAGAAGGGGCTATTGACTGATTGATTGGGGATCCCAGTGCTCATGTTCTGTAGGATGGTGGTGGGGGGGGGATGACTAGAGCTCTTCAGTGACCTGAAGGGCTCAGCTGCATCGTAGAAGTACTCACATTTGCACTTAATATTTAGTTAACACATGCATTGACTTCATTAGAAGCAATTAAACAGCTTCAGGTAAAGACATTATGTGAAATTTCTGGACGCTAGGCTGTTAGACGTTCATGTTTTCTATCCTTCGAGGTTTCTTATATGAAGTTTTACAGTCATTTTTAAATTTGTTGATTCCTGCTAATTATCAGAACTGCTATCCAAAACAATCTCAACATAAGGATCAAATTAGATGTGGTAGTTCAGTTTTATTTATAAGTAGATCCAGGGCAGCCAGGGAATACAAAGCTTGATTTAGAAAAGTATTTAAAACATTAGATCAATTTATGTACAATTGCTACTCAAAATGATAATTTATTGAGATG
>NW_007727857.1:345227-347128 GCF_000696425.1 Galeopterus variegatus | reverse complement strand
ATTTAAAACATTAGATCAATTTATGTACAATTGCTACTCAAAATGATAATTTATTGAGATGGTAGTATAAAGTTTGCTGTTCATTGTTTAAAGGCTATCTCAATCATCGTATAAGGAATCATGTTTATAATTTACATGCCAAATGACCAGAATTGTTCCTAGTTAAAATAATTTCTAAAATCTCACATCTTTCTTTAGGGCAGTAGTTTTCAAACTTGAGTGTACTTTAGCATTCTTTGGAGGGTTTGTGAAAACACAGATTTCTGGACCTTCACCTTTAGAGTTTTTGATTGATTCAGAAGGTCTGGGGTAGGGCCTAAGAATTTGCATTTCTAGCAAATGCCCAGGGGTCCTGAGTCCAGGGATCAGATGATGAGAACCACTGCTTTAGGGAAAATTTTAAGGGGTTATGCAGGAGAGTGTTTTCTCTACTTTTATTTCTTTATTACATGTGTTTCATGATGAGATACATTGATTTTTTTAATAGAGAATCCAAATGTGTACTTCTTTTTCTTTGTGTTTTTAAATTTTTTTGTTTTTGTCAGCTGGTCAGGACAGGGATCAAACCCTGGACCTTGGTGTTACCAGCATCATGCTCTAACCAACTGAGCCTAACTGGCCAGTCCTAAATGGGTATTTCTATTTGGCTTTTTACCACAATTGTTTCAAGTTGGGAATTTCAGTTTATGGTAACTGGCAAGAGAGGGGAAGCAAAATATGAGGCTCATGGACATAGATTTTAATAGGTGGATAAGCTGTTCTTTATATGAAAATGGACTTAATCCTTATAATTATTGGTGGGAATTCATTTATTCATTCATTCTACAAATATTCATCAGGGACTTCTTATGTATCAAGTACTGTGCTAAGTGTTAGGATACTCCATGAATGAAAAGGATAAAATTCCTTCCCTGATGGAGTTTAGGTATTGGGTGGGGGCTTGAAAGGGGTGGAAGGTAGAAACAGACCATAAATAAATACATGCCAAGTAGAAAATGTCATAAGGAATACTAAAGCTGGATGAAATGACAGAAAGTGATGGTGGGGGAGGGCTACTTCACATAGAAGGGAGGCCTCTCTGATAAAGTGATCATTGAATGGGGACCTGCAGAAAGAGAGAGATGTGCGCATGGCTGTTCGGGGAAGAGGGGTCTTTCTGATGGAGGAAAATGCTTCTAAGATAGGGAGGTAGGAGTGGGCTTGCTGTATTTGATGAATAGCAAAGAGGCCAGTGCTGTTGAAACTCATTGGGTGGGAGCGGAGGTGCATGGTGACTGGCCATTAGATTTTATTCTCAATGAGAAGAGCTGCCATTGGAGGATTTTAAGAAGTGCAGTGACAGAATCTTCCTCCTATTTAGAAGCATCAGTCTGGCTGCTTGTGGAGGGTGGGAAGAAGGAAAGCATCCTAGGTGACGTAGGAGGAGTACACAGATACTCGTGGTCACACTCACGGCAGACATCACACATCAATCACAGAGCCCTTTCCCAGTGGCCTGGGTGTTGACTGGGATGACTCCTAACACAGCGTGCAGCCAGAATTGCGCCCTCAGAGTCTGCACATGACATGAAATCTCTTCCTGTTTGTCCCCACATTTCATATATCAAATGGCTTAGAGGTCTAGGCATCTGCTCCAGATTCATTCATACACCCATCAACAACATGTATTGAACATTAAAAATGAAAGTCCATAAATAAATGAACTTGATCATTTCAGATCCTGAGTTCTGTGAAGATAAATGACATGATTGAGACCTGAAAAATGAGGAGTTGGCTTTTTAAATAACGGGAAGGACATTCTGAGCAGGGGCAGGAGGTACAAGGTTTCTGCAGCTGCACAGACTGAAGGGGAGTGAGTCCAGGACATATTTCCTACTTTCCCTTAGTTTGTCCTTATGTCC
>NW_007727857.1:343075-344842 GCF_000696425.1 Galeopterus variegatus | reverse complement strand
TACACAGATACTCGTGGTCACACTCACGGCAGACATCACACATCAATCACAGAGCCCTTTCTCAGTGGCCTGGGTGTTGACTGGGATGACTCCTAACACAGCGTGCAGCCAGAATTGCGCCCTCAGAGTCTGCACATGACATGAAACCTCTTCCTGTTTGTCCCCACATTTCATATATCAAATGGCTTAGAGGTCTAGGCATCTGCTCCAGATTCATTCATACACCCATCAACAACATGTATTGAACATTAAAAATGAAAGTCCATAAATAAATGAACTTGATCATTTCAGATCCTGAGTTCTGTGAAGATAAATGACATGATTGAGACCTGAAAAATGAGGAGTTGGCTTTTTAAATAATGGGAAGGACATTCTGAGCAGGGGCAGGAGGTACAAGGTTTCTGCAGCTACACGGACTGAAGGGGAGTGAGTCCAGGACATATTTCCTACTTTCCCTTAGTTTGTCCTTATGTCCCACTTCCATCAGTGTGAGCTCTGCAGCTCTTGTCTCCCTGTGACAAGATGGGCAAGTCTCTGCATCATTTGATGGGGGTGACGCCTTGGATCAGTCCTGGGCTTTCTGTCAATCATCTTCCACCCAAAATACCTTTCTTCTCCTGTACTCATTTCCAATTCATTCATTCTTCCTCTAATTCAGTTCTCTCTTACTCTCCTTTTTTCATCTCACTAATTACCTATGTTGAAGGGGACTGTTCAGGGGAATATATGAGAATGGGTTGCACATGTTGTTTATATATTAATAAGATACTAGTTTGGAGACCTTCTTCTCTCTCTTTCTCCCTGCATAATTATTTTTTGTAATAAATGCCCATCTACTTTACTAAATTTTCACTTGAATATGAGCAACCTTATATACAAAGAAATTTCTCATTTTGTACCATAATGTAGTAGTTGCTAACACACACACACACACACACACTGCTGTACCGACACACACACACACACACACACACACACACACACACACACACACACACACACACAGTCATTCAGTAGGAAAAATAAAATGTAAAGGAAACCAATTATCTCAGCCTGTTCAGAGAGACAGCCAGAGTAGTGAGTAGTAATTACAGTATTTTATTATGGAAGCCTGGTTGTAAATAATAGATTTCTGTCTTTTAGTACATTTGTTTTCTTACCCATTAGTGGGCCTTGCTTTGAGAAGTGCAGCTCAAGGGTTGGTCACAGGAGCACAAGTTAGAGGAAGTGTCGTCACCTGCTATTTGCAGTACATGAGTTTCTAGGTATGGCTGGGGAGGAGCCAAAGGGTCAGCCAGAATCAACTATTGGTGTTGCCACCGACTGTCTTGATTAAGGGACTGTGGTGAGTTCTTTTTGTTCTCCAATCCCTGAAGATGGCTCGACAAGCTGTGGTTTACTCTTCTGTAAAATGGACTGGATTGAATCTACCTCATGGGGATGCTGTGAGGATGAATCCAGGGTGGTGGTGATGAGAGCAGTTCACAGTTCTGAGCACTTCCTACCTGCTAGACGCTTTCCAGAGCACTTTACAAGCACCGTTTTGGTGAATGCTCACATCAGCCTGGTGAAGTAGACATGGTTATCCCCTTGTTCCGATAGACTAAACCTTGGCATGGACAGGGTAAGTGATTTGCTCAGGGCACACTGCTTAGTGCAATGCCTGACACATATTGCTTATGTAAAGGTAATAACTGCAGCTGCTATGGCTTAGATTTAACTTTCTTTTTTAAAAGAAGTAGTTTGAATATATTACAGAGTGTAGCA
>NW_007727857.1:341637-342514 GCF_000696425.1 Galeopterus variegatus | reverse complement strand
CCAAAAAGGAAATTCTGTTTTTATTTTTTACCCTTATTTCTTCCCTCCTGTAAGTGTTCTGAATATGGACACCCTGTCAAAACTCAAAACCTGTTGGTCCTCTTGGATCAGGTGTTCTTTGGTCTCTTCAAGGAGGCTCACCTGGATTCTTCATAGGTGATAGGACAGTAAACATCTCAAATAAGGGACTGAAGGTCCCGCAGGAAATTATGATTATGGGCGTTTCCCTCACTTCTTCAAATTTTCACTGTCTTCAGAATCTCACTTGGCCTTCAGAAATCATGGCGACTTCTCATGCTCTATTTCATGCCCTGGGTGCCTTGGATCCCAGTTGTGTGGGACAGTGAATACAAGGGTCCATGATGTGGCTCTGCATTTAAAGGTTGTGCGATGCTAGGAAAGTCCAACTTTGATGTTTCAGCCTCCTTATCTACACAATGGAGATGGTGGTGGTGGTGATGATACTAGCCGTCTCCCAGGGTCAACTGGGTTATATAAACCCACGTGGGGGTGAGTCAGGGCCACTGTAGGCTTTTATTCTTCCGTTCAAATAATGTGCTTTGTTTTCTGTATGTTCTACTTTCCCTTCAATAGCTAGTTCATCTGAGTGTTCCTTCCTTTTCTCCCTCCTTGTTTCTTCCATTTTTTCCTACTTTCCATCTGTCTAACAGTCCACTTTTCCATCCATCCGTCCATCCTTCCATCCTCCCATCCTTCCCCTCAACCTTGAGGACCACTTTTACCAGTTGCCATTTTGAACCCTGGGTGTACAGCAGTGGACAAAACAGATGCAGTTCCTGTCTTCGCAGAGGTTATTTTCTTTTCCATGTGGTTCCCTTGTGTCTAGGCATTTAAATAAGATTTCCGTCTTTTAGGA
>NW_007727857.1:340181-341376 GCF_000696425.1 Galeopterus variegatus | reverse complement strand
TTTCTTTTCCATGTGGTTCCCTTGTGTCTAGGCATTTAAATAAGATTTCCGTCTTTTAGGACAGGGATCAGAGTTTGGGGAAATGGTGGCCCATTGATGTACTTTCTGTGGAGAACACTGAGGATGAGATGGATGGATCTGTGGAGAACACTGAGGATGAGATGGATGGATCTGCCATGCTATTTCAGCAGGAGGGACTGAGACATGGCCTGGCTAGGAGGTTGAAGAGAGAGGAGGAACGTTGTCCAAAGAATAACAAGCTCTTAAACAATATTAGCAGAAAAGGGAAAGTAGGAAAACAGAAGGAATAGAGACCAGGCATCACTGTATGGGGGGTTTTAAAATAAAGATAGGATAAGCAAATGGAGGATGTATTTTGTTTGAGGAAATAAAAATCAGTGAATGTTNAGTTACAATGTCATGGCTATATAGATGTTAATCTGTATCATGATCATCTCTGTATGTTTCTCTTACTTTATTTTCTGCTTCCCTCTTCTTCCCCACCTCCCTAGATTTTTCACTTAATGTTGTAAATTCAGCTTTATCTCCAGTGTCTAGAACAGTGTCTGGCACAGAGTAAGCACGAACAAATATTTTTGAATAAAGGAATGAATCTATACTGAAACTTAATATGCAGGCAAATTGAGGAATGGATCGTTGTACAGTTTATAAGAACCTGGTGTTATTTAACAGCTTTGACAGCTTCAGAACTGTCGTATCATAAGATAACTGAACAGTTTCCAAATTATGGTCTTTGGAGGTTTTGGGAGAGGAGAAAAATGCTGAGTTGATATGACTCTGGACTGCCACACCCCACTTCAGTCTGAGTGGCTCTGCTTTAATCTGATTTATGTATCTGGCTTCTGCTTAATATCTGATTTGAAGAATGGCTTCCTCTACTAAAAAGTTGAGTATTAGATTACAAAATACTTCACATGCAGCACTGCTATAGTGGTCTTCTATTTTGGTCTCCTCTCTGGGCCCCCGCAGACATTCATTACCTTGCAGCCAGAATGATCTTTCCACGTGTAAACCACAATGGATTCTCATCAATTATAAAAATAATATCTACCCTTCATTGAGCAATGCTATGTCCTAGCATCATTCTAAGCATTTTATGTGTATTAACTTGTTTGATCCTCTATCTTTTGGATAGAGAATGTTGTAAATCCTCATTTGACAGATGAGGAAACCA
>NW_007727857.1:337469-338717 GCF_000696425.1 Galeopterus variegatus | reverse complement strand
GAGGGTTGCGATCCGTTGCTGGACACGGAAAAAGACAAAAGACAAAAAAAAAAAAAAATTAGTTCCTTCTGAGGCTTTATTCCTTGGCTTGCAGACGGCCACCTTCTCCCTCTGTCTTCACATGGTCTGCCCTCTGTCTATGTCTGTGTCATAATTTCCTCTTCTTATATCAGGACACCAGTCCTGTTGGATTGGGACCCACTTTAATGATCTCTTTTTAACTTAATTACGTCTATGAGGATGCTTCAAAAGTTCATGGAAAAATGGACTTAAAAGATAAGAATCCTTCTATGAACATTTGAAGTACCCTTATGTAAAGACCCCATCACGTTCAGAGGTACTGGGGTTTAGGACTTCTGCATATGAATTTTGGGGGTCGGGGTGGGCCACAGTTCCACCCATACCATATGGGAAAGAAAGAAGTCTGTTTTGCCCACCACTCTATCCCCATCACCTAACATAGCTCTTAGCTCAGAGTAAGCCATCAGTAAATACATGTTAAATGGATGAATTAGTGTGTGCAAGCAAAAATGAATGAATAAATGATATCATACTATTTTGGCCATTTAAATATTTAAAACATGCATTTGTATTGCATTTTCTAACATTGAGAGTTCTCCTTGAGTTTAATTTTTCACTGTGCCTAAGTGAGTACATCTAATCTAGTAATATCCAGATCACATTTTNTGATCCTCTATCTTTTGGATAGAGAATGTTGTAAATCCTCATTTGACAGATGAGGAAACCAGGACTCAGAGACATTAAATAACTTGCTCAAATGATACAGTTGGTAATTGGTCTGAGAACGAAGACAAAACAATGTCTTAAGCATTTCTAACTTTTTTGTGTCTGGACCCCTCTGGCAGTCTGGGGAAACATGAATACAGATATTGCTATAATACTATTGTGATTTGGTGACTACATTCACAGTTGAAGGAAATGCTGGATTTTAATTAAAGGTTAGTGAAATTTTCCCATCCCAGTTCTCAGACCATTGGAATGTGATCTTAATAACCCCTTGACTGCTATGGCTTGGCCTATCTCATCAGACACATCTCTCCTCCCACATTACCTTGCTTTTCCCTCTCCAGCCTACACTGCTTACTTTTGGTACCTCATATTCTCTTCCTCTGGGCCTTTGCACAGGGTGGTGCTTCCCATTCCTTTGCAGCTTGCTAACTCCTCTCCTTCCTATTTCAATTCAAGTGTTACTTTGCAGAGAAGATCTTCCTGACCCCCCCCCCCCCC
>NW_007727857.1:336157-336966 GCF_000696425.1 Galeopterus variegatus | reverse complement strand
TTTAATTTTTCACTGTGCCTAAGTGAGTACATCTAATCTAGTAATATCCAGATCACATTTTAAAAAAAATCTCATGTACCTATACTTGTCTACTTGATTCAGTTCAAGTAGTGTTAGAATCATGCAGTTAAGTCACAAATACAGAGTTTTTAAATTTTGACTACAAAGTGATTAGCTACAACTTGAATTTTATCCTGTTCTGAAATGCAGCACTTAAACTTTGATAATAGCTATTTGGTTGCATAAACAGGGTTTTAGCTTCTCTGAGGAGCTAATTAGGTTGAAATTGGTTTAAGCACCCATTTCCTGGGATGATTTCAGTCCAGTTATACATACCTTTTTCTTTTCCCTCATATGTAAACACAAGTAGCTACAGCAGTCTCAAATAAAAAACTAAGAAATATAACATGATGCTGACAGTACATCTTCTGGAAGTATATTATTTGGGGATATGCTGGGGTACTGGGATTGAAATTCTGTTAGATTTGGAAAATCAGGGTTCCTACCTTTTTATCAATATGGCAGCAAACCCAGGAGAACAATAGGGATGCGTTTAAGATGGAGCTGGTGGGCCCTCTAGTTCAGTGTTGTCCCGAATGTGACATTCTGTCAGATATTACACTTGCTAAACATAAATTCATAAATAAGTCTAAACGGAAGTTGTGTGGTCACAGAAGGAAAGCAGGCTTCTTAAATGCAGAACATCACAGAGCTCTTAATATGCTAATGCACATTGTGACTTTCCAAGAGGGGATGTGGTATGCAGACTTTGTCACACACATTTGTCCCTGCAGCTCTTTTTTTTTTTT
>NW_007727857.1:332157-335136 GCF_000696425.1 Galeopterus variegatus | reverse complement strand
ATGGGATCCGAACCCTCGGTGGGAGCGCCGCCACGCTCCCAAGCGGTGCACTCTCCAGTGCATCACCGGGCCGGCCCCCTGCAGCTCTTTTTTTCTTAAGGCACTAGTGTACTAAGAAACACTAGCAGGATGGTCATTCCGGACAGTCTAAAATTAGTTCACACATTTTGCTGGTTTGGTAATTGATATCTATTTATCAGAATTTCATCTTTTACTATTCAGGATATTACAGTATTATAACATGGCATTTGATAAGCATCATTCCACTTATCAATTTTTAAAACAGACCATTATAGAGGTTAAAGTTTTGTAGCTTTTTAATAAAACTCAGCAATTAAAAAAACCCCAAAGCATTGGCGCTGACTTTTATTGCAAGTGTCAGAAAGCCAACTCTGCAAAGTGGGGTGGTGGTGGGGGGAGGATGGTTGGGGCAATTGGGTGGGGACACGGGTTATGAAAGCAATGTCTGGTAATTTGTGTCTCCTGAATATTCATAATAATAAAAAATAAAAAAAAATAAGAAAAGGAAAAAGAAAAAGAAAAAGAATGCCAACTCTGATGGGTAAAGCAAAAAACAATGTGAAAGTGTGTCAGGAGAGGGGTTTTTTAACTTAAGAATATGTCACCAGGACTAAGCCTCTCTCCATCTCTAGGTTTTCTCTTCCTCTATATTGATTTGATTCTTAAGGAAGACCCTTGCTTGTGTTAGCAAATAGAGCCCAGCTAGTCTACTCTGCATTTGCAGTGGAAATTGAACTTTTCTTTTCCATTCTTTCAGCAAAGTCTCAGATCAAATCTCACTGGCCTGGTTTGGGTTCTGTGAATTTCTTCCTCCCATCCCTGTGACAGGCAAATCTGGATTGTGTGCCCTGTCTTGTGCCAGGGCCTAGGGTCAACTTCACTGAAACCATATGCATCAAGCCAGGGAAGGGACATGCATTATGGATCCCAAGAAAAATATGGAGGCTCCATGGCCCAAAGGAGGAGACACCTCTCCCTGGCAGATAAAAATAACAGGTACCCCATGCACCTGCCCTTATGGCTTACAAAAACCTCTTTTCCTGTATATTGAATGAAAAATATTTCAGGAGACACCTCTCCCTGGCAGATAAAAATAACAGGTACCCCAGGCACCTGCCCTTATGGCTTACAAAAACCTCTTTTCCTGTATATTGAATGAAAAATATTTCAGTTAACTGAGCTTCTAGTTAGTTAAGCTTATAGTTAATTTACTTGGTTAGATAATTAGATGCTAGTGGAGTAAACAAATGGAAGCATATCATGTAAATAAAATCAACAGGTCCTGACAGCTGGTTAAGTGTGAGAAGCAAGTGAGAGGGGGAACCCAAGGATGACTTTAAATACTCCAGACTACTTGACTAGACTAAGAGATTTCCTTGTCTGTGAGCTTCTCCACCAGGGGGCCTATGTCTCTTCAATCTTGGTGTCACCATGGCCTGGCACATAGTTAATTCTCAATGTTTGTTTATTGTGGTATAATTAGGAGATTGGAATTTGGGGGGGGGGATTACTAATTAAAATATTGAGCAAAGAAGTGTTAAAGTAGAAAAATACAGAAAGGCAAATCTCTAAGAAAACAGGTGAAACAGGATTGCAGTCCGGAGCATGCACACGTACTGGGGTGATCTCCAGTATGTCCAAAGAACAAAGAAAAGTTTGGAGTTTTATTGGAAAGAGAAATGTTACCTACTGTTTTGAAAGAAAACATTGGCGCTGGCAGCCTGCTTGGGAGTTGGCGGGCTTTGATTGGTGAGTGACAGTGGCAAATAAAATGACTCTTAGAGTCACGGCAAGTTGTTTTAGCAGATACTAGGTAAAAACTAGTCTTAGGTTTACAGCAGGCTGTTTGAGTAGTTGGGCTTGTAGATTCTTCGTGGAGCAGGTGCTATGTGCCCTGTGTGCTTTTTCTCCCTGACTCCTTGACATCAGTTTTAGTTTGGGTATGACAAGAACGACCGAATTCGTACAATCAACTTTCGTAGGAAAAAATCAGATTTAGGAGAGAAGATGCCGAGTGTGAATTTGAAGGTGAAATGTGTTTGAGCTGCTGGTGGGACATTTCAGTAGGATTTGGCAGTTGGGAACGTGGAACCCAGATCTGTGTTGTTGTATCCTGGGAACATCGAATCTTGTCTTTACTTCGGTTCATAACAAAACTTACTTTCATAAAAGTGCAGGCACATTTCCTGGTGAGAGGCAGTAGGTGTGATGCTTTATCAAGTAAAAAGACTGTTCCTGAGGCATTGTCTTCTCTTGAAGACACTGATATCTGGGTCTCCAAGGGATTATGTATTTCCAAATGTTTCCATTTGTGAGTGGCAAATTGCATTAGATGCCATATTTTAGTGACATAACATCACATTGCCTCAATGAGAACAATTTAGGGCACAAAAATCATAGTCGAGTAAAATTCACATTTCTTTCTGTTGGAATCATCTGCAGTTCAACTGTTTTTCTAGGGCTAGGAAAAATGAAGTTACAAACAGAGCTGGCAGTATGTGAATAGTTTCTTACTCAGTAGTTCTCCACTCAGTGCCTTTCTGTTTTATAATAAATATATTTAATATGTTTCCTTTATTATCCTAAAATTATTATCCTATTAATATACATAATTCTTAAAATTATATAGCATCTCAACTATCTATAAAAAATAAAAATGAAAGTAAATTATAATAAATGATGCCTATTATAGTTATGTGTAATACATGCTTGGGCACAAGTTCACTAGAAGAGTGCTTCTCCAGGGGATCTTGTTAAAATGCAGATTCTGAATGGTCAGCAGCTCTGGTGTGGGGCCTGAGACTCTGCATTTCTCACGTGCTCCCAGTTGAGGCAGTACTGCTGGTCTGGGACCACGTTTTGAACTGCATTACTCTAGAGGATGACAAGAAGCAGTCAGATGCTCACACAATATGCATGGAATCACTGTGAGTGTTTCAGCTATAAAACTGAGTGCTA
>NW_007727857.1:328697-331685 GCF_000696425.1 Galeopterus variegatus | reverse complement strand
CCAGGGGATCTTGTTAAAATGCAGATTCTGAATGGTCAGCAGCTCTGGTGTGGGGCCTGAGACTCTGCATTTCTCACGTGCTCCCAGTTGAGGCAGTACTGCTGGTCTGGGACCACGTTTTGAACTGCATTACTCTAGAGGATGACAAGAAGCAGTCAGATGCTCACACAATATGCATGGAATCACTGTGAGTGTTTCAGCTATAAAACTGAGTGCTATAGATGTATTGAATGGGCTGCTGAAAACTAGAAGCAACATTGCTGTTGATGCTGCAGTTTTCTGAAATGGCAAACAACCCTTAGTAAAGTTCCAAACAAAACAAAATAGCAATTTCCTTTCAATTTACACAATTCTGCATGCGGTATGTATTAAAACTACAAAAAAGCATACTTTGCATTTAGATATGAAATGAAGAAAGATTCTTTGCACTTTATTTACTGCGTCTGGGACAGTCCTAAATCATGCATGCCTTAGCACAATTCTTTGAGAGACCCAGCCCACCAAATCGCACTTTTGCCTCCCTGTAGCTGTAACAATCCCTTTCCTCTCTGCATTCAGAAACACCCCCACAGATTTCCAAAATGCTCCATAGGAGGGAGTACCATCTGTCAAGAACCCCTGGATCCAAAGGCCAGAATATGGGACTTGGCCACAGGGTGGTTCATAGTTTATTCAGGCAAAGTGTCCCATGAGCCAAGGCCCAAAGAAAATCAAGTAGACAGTCACAGTCATTGCACAGCACATGACAGCAGAGTGGCACATTGCTTTTGTAGGTGTTTTTTTTTTTCCCTCTGCTGTTCACTTTGTTACTCTAGTAATTGGGGAAGAAGTCGCTATGGCCATATTTGCAGCTGACAGATTTGTTTTGCACCGTGCTGCGAGAGGGTGTTAAATGGAGGCCTGTGAAGAATCTGAAGCAAATGGAGATAATTTTGGGGGGAAAAAAATAAGTGCATGTAACTTCCTAGTAACCACAGACTGAATAGTGTTTTTCCAGCTTAATTTCCATCTTTCCCAGTAGCCCTGTTGTCCCAGTGTCAAGAGACCTCTGGCATTCTCCCAGCACCAGAAGGGAGAGCAGTTAGTTATTCAGGCTGCATAATCCTCCGAACTTCTGCATCTGCACCTTATAGTTCCACTGATAACCTTCTGTTGCTAAAATAGAAATGATGGAACTGACCAAAGGAAATAGCAATATGTGGAATGGGCTTTATTAGTCGTGCCAAAAAGGGTATGTATTTATATCTACTTCTAAATTCAACATTGCTGCCTCAGATAATTTTTTTAAAAAAATTAATTGATTAATTATATTGTAACAGTTGATTATACCTGTCTATGTGGTGTAGAGTTGAATATCATTACCTGTGTGCAATATGCGTTGCTCAAATCAGGATAATTTAGTATATTTAGCATTACACAACATAATCGTTTTTCCTGGCCCTTTACCAATTCCTCCCTTACCCCCATTCCTCCTCCCCCTCTGATAGTTTCTGAACTGAAAATACTTTAGTCTCCAGACAAGCTACATTCTTTAACATTGTGCTTGATATGAAATAAAAATGATATGGATTTTTCCCCCTTTTGCTATCAAGCATTTTTTAATAACATTGGAATATGAAAACAATATACTCGTTCTAGATGATTTGAAAAATAAATTAAACATTTGCGAACAGAATTGAAAAGCAAATAAGGGTATGTATAATCCCACTATCCAGAAATGACAGCCATTAACAAGACAAGAATTTCCTCCTAATCTTTTTTTTTTTTAATGCAGAAATACATAAGTGCATGCTCACATTTTAACAAAATTAGAATCATTCTCATAGTTTTGTATGCAGGTATTTTCACTTAATATTATGAAATGTGCATCTTAACGATACTCATTTTTTAGCAATTATTTTTTTATTAGTGGAAATTTTTGAGATAATATTGTAGATTCACATGCAGTTTTATGAAATAATATGTGATACTTCAAAAGTTCATGGAAAGATTCCTATTATCTTTAATTCTGTTTTTCCATGAACTTTTTGAAATGCCCTCGTACAGTGATATTCCTTCTGCACTTAGCCCAGTTTCACCCAGTGGCATCATTTCTCAGAACTGTGGTATAATATCAGAATCAGGATATTGATATTGATACAATATACCAAGCTTATTCATATTTCCCCACTTTTCCTTGTGTTCATTTGTGTGGACATGTGTATTTAGTTTACACAGTTTTATCACTTGTGTAGGTTCATGTATCCACCACGACAGTCAGGATCCTGAACAGTTCTGATACCACAAGGATCTGTTTTATAGCCACCCCCACCCCCCTTCTGTCCCCCCTTCTCACCTTTGACAACTGCTAATCTGTCCTCAATTTCTAAAATTTTGTCATTTCAAAAATTTTATATTAATGGAATATAAAATTTTTATTGCTGAGTACTGTATCATGATATATATACCACAATTTAACCGTTCACCTTTTGGCCGATGGCAGTTTTTGCCTATGACAAATAAAGCTGCTGTGAAGATTTGTGTACAGACTGTTGTTGTAGATTTTTTAAATGTAAGTTTTCCTTTTTTGGGGATAAAAACACAAGAGTGCAATTGTTGCTGGAATGTTTAGTTTTATCAGAAACTCGTGAGCTGTTTGCCAGAGTGGCTGAATCATTTTACATTCCCACCAGCAATATGTGAGCGTAATGCCGATGTTTCCCATCCTCCCCAGCACTGGCTGTTGTAACTGTTTTCATTTCATCGGTTCTCATTGGTGTGCAGTGATCTCATTGTGGTTTAAATTTGCATTTTGCTAATGCCTAATGATGTCGAACATCTTTTTATGAGCTTGCCGTCCGCATGTCTTCTCCAGTCAAATGTCTCTTCAGGTCTTCTGCCCATTTTCTAATTGCATTGTTTTATTAATGTTGACTTTTGAGGGTTCTTTATATGTTCTGGGTATTAGTTCTTTTTTTTTTTTTTTTTGTCTTTTTTCGTGACCGGCAA
>NW_007727857.1:291858-327697 GCF_000696425.1 Galeopterus variegatus | reverse complement strand
GGAGCGCCACCGCGCTTCCCAAGCAGCGCACTGTAGCAGTGCGCCACCGGGCCGGCCCCCTGGGTATTAGTTCTTTGTCACTGTGTGACATGCAAATATTTTCTCCCTATCTATAGCCTTTTTATTTTTTACTTTTTGTAAATTTTAAAGACTATTTTTTTAAAGAGCAGTTTTAGGTTTACAGCAACATTGAGAGGAAGGTACAGAGAGTTCCCATATACCCCTGCCCCCACACACGCACAGCCTCCCCATTGTCACCCTCTGTCATCAGAGTGGTGCATTTGTTATAACTGGTGAACCTATGTTGACACCTCATAATCTCTCAAAGTCCAGAGTTTACATTAGGGTTCACTCTGGGTGGTGTACATTTTATGAGTTTGGATAAATGTGTAATGACATGTATCTACCATTATAACGTGATACCCAGTATTTTTACACTTCTAAAAATCCTCTGTGCTTTGCCTGTTAGCTTGTCTTTTTCATTTTCTTTGTGTGGGCTTCCACAGAGTGAAAGTTTAAAATTTTGATTAGGTTCAAATTATCAATTTTTCCTTTAATGGATTATGATTTTGCTGTCAAACTCAATAAGTTTTTCTCTGGCCCTACATGAAGATTTTTCCTAGTTTTACATTTTACATTTAAATCCATGATCTGTCTCAAGTAAATTTTTCTGTTAACGTGTGAGGGTTAGGCCAGTGTTCTTTTTTTTGCCTGTGGATGTCCACTTGCTCTGGCACCATTTGTTGAAATACCATCTTTCCTTCATTGTATGCTTTTTGTACCTTTGTCAAAAATCAGTTGGGCATATTTCGTAGTTCTGCTTCTGGACTCTACATTTTGTTCCCTTGATCTATATGTCAGTTTGCTCTGTCTTGATTATTGTAGGTATATAGTGCACCTTCATAGTGATTCTTCCCACTTTATTCTTCTTTGTCAGGATTGTTGTAGCTAATCTAGGGCTGGGCTGCTTGTTGCCCCGGGGTGCCTTTTGTGGTTTTGCTTGCCCACCATGATGCTAATATTCAATCTTGGACTCATTTTCCAGTTTTACCTTCAGAAGATATTTTGTTTTAGTAAAGGAATGTTTTCCTTTTTCCCAGGGAATCCTGTCTTTCTTCTTTCTCTGAGTAGCCTAAAAATTAAAGTTGTGGATGTGAACGATTTTATTTATGCCCACTTAAACCCACCGAATGCTTAAATGCCTTGCTGTGGATTTGTTCTGCGTTTGCATTATCTGCTCACTTGGGCATCTGGTTCCTAAATTCTTTTCATTTTGTTCAGGTTTAGCTACATGATTGAGAAAGAGGATGAGAGATGGAAATTATTCACTTGCAATCTATCAGTGCTGTGTTCAAGAGCGAGATGGCTTTGTGTTGAGTCTCAGTGAACTTGAGCATAAATATAAGTGCAGAGAGTCTGCTAGTGTTTATTTAAACAGAAAGTTTTGGGGGTTATCTTCTTTGGAAAATGTTTCCAAACAATGTGACAACAAAATGATGGTGTAAATTGTAATGTCTGTCCCAGTTGGATATATAAACATATGAAGAGTTTTTTTTTTTTTTTAAAGTGTTTCACCCATTTAGAGTAAAAGTGATATAACTCACATTCTAAAGTAATGTAGGATAAAATAATTTTATCGTCTGGTGTCATAAGTGCTTTGTTATTTTTCAGGGACTCCAGTGAGAAAACGGATTTAATAGAGTAGCTTGTTTGGGGCGGATGTTTCTAGACCGTGGTCTATGAATGAGACCCCCAGGTCTTTGGAAGAGAGAGGGAATAAATTCAGGGAGAAAGGGTTTAGAATTATTCTTAGTGTCAGAAATAATATAGTGGATGTTCTTAAGTATCTATAATTACGTTTTAGCCAGTAGACCAAGGAGTACCTAAGCCCTGTTTTCAAAGTCCCTGAGACACTTCTGCACAGATGATAAAGTGCAAGAATGCAGATGCTTTGTCCCTGAGCCTCACTGCAGATCTTGACTAAGTAGGTCTGGATCTGTAGACCCATGGAGAACTCCTTTGCAAAAATGGCTTAAAAACTTTTATCCTCCCCAAAGTCCAAACTCAAATATTCAGTCTTTTCATTCCATTATGAGAAAAGCTTATACTATATTTTCCTGGTTTGCTTGGGACAACTCTAGTATATATGCCCGGTTGTCCGATAGTTATTATCTGTATTATTCAAAGTGTCCTCTTTCACTCTCAAGACTGTCCCTTTTTAAATGATAAAGGATATGGTCACTATAGTCTTATTACACTCAAATCAGAGACAAATAAAACAAGAAGTGAATGACAGCAGAAGACTGAGCCTTGCTACTGGGAGAAGACCTGTCCTAGGCTGCTGTCCTTTGGTGCCCTTGGCCATGTTGATCATGGGGTAGGACATGGGCGTCCAAGGAAGATGCCAGACCTGTACCACCTAATTTCATGGACAAATAGAAAGTGTACAAAGAGAAAAGTGTGAGATGTAATGCCTTTTTCTGTAGGATGCTGTTGCAGCTTCCTTACCTTTGTACTTAGAAGGGAAAAAACTTTGGGATTAAGGGGAGAACTGGTCTTTCTACCTTCTATGTAAGGGCTCTGTCTGCTTTCATCCCACTCGGGGGCCCAAAAGCTGAGAGTTGTCTGGGCAATGTCTTCCTACAGCCCTTGTTGCTGCCTGAGCCAGCCTTGTGGAAACTAGAAAGATGTGAGAGTCCGCATCCCCATGCATCAAACTTCTAACAAGCAGAAAGAAACCCCTCCCAGTCAAGGGCACCACTGAACTGTCCTTTACTCTGGCCAACTGTAGCAAAACTCTTCTTTCTGGAGGGTAGAGTGAAGGTGGAAGAAAGGAAGAGTCTTCTTAAAAGCCACACTGACCTCCTTCTCTTGGGGGAAGAGCCCAGGGGCCGTGGTCATTTTTCTGCCTCTAAGAAATGTGTGACATGATGACACATTCCCAGGGGCAAAACAAGATGAGGGTAGGGTTATTCCCTCTACCCTTTTTTGGTATAGTGTTTTTTGCATTTTTTGTTTGTTTTTTTGTTTTTTGGCAGCTGTCCATAAGGGGATCTAATGGAGCCAACCGACCAGCCCTTGCATTATTTTTGAAGCACATAAGTAATGGTACCAGCAATTTAAATATGTCAAAAATGTCATTTTAGAAGCAAACAAAAAAAATAATTGAGTTGATATCTTAAAAATTCTATTCAGAGTGTTACTATTGGTTCCATCATAAATAATGGCTGTGAGTGATACTTGAAGTTTTAGTTATAAATTCACGCATTTCTCAGTTACAAGTAGACATATTAGAATATGAGTCCAAGAGTATCCTTTTTTATTTTTTTAATAATAAATTTGCCCTGAATTCATTCTAGTTTATAGAAAAAGTAGCGTGAGTGATACTTGAAGTTTTAGTTATAAATTCACGCATTTCTCAGTTACAAGTAGACATATTAGAATATGAGTCCAAGAGTATTCTTTTTTATTTTTTTAATAATAAATTTGCCCTGAATTCATTCTAGTTTATAGAAAAAGTAGCAAATAATTTGCAAACATTTTTTATGATTTTTTTTCACACTTTAGGGGAGACAGTGGGTTTGAGAACTGCTGCCCAAGAGAGGAGGCATTACTCAGGTCTGGGTCTTGAGTCACAGGTAGCAGGCAGAGCCTTTTGGAGGATGCACCCTCTGTGTGGTTGGTCCTGTGCTTTGGACTTGCTCTGCCTTCTTCTTGGTGGCCTTTCTGATTGGTCCAGAGGAGGCTTTTATTAGACCCTGGGAATGCTGTTAAGGAAATGGTGAGGTTTGTCAATGAATTCCCAGGGAAACCACAACTCTAGTTCTTGTCACCGTGGGAGGCTGTGTAAAGGGATGACCCTAAGGTGAAGTAGTCATCAAGTGCTAGATTTTAAGACCTGCCTCATTCTGTGTAATTCATGTATCAAAGACAATGAAAATGCAGAATATTTGTGACAGTTGAGGATAGTACATTCCGTGTTTTTGAGCTGAAGAATATAAGCAGGTAAACAGAAAACTCTGCAAAAATGACACACTCTAGGGGAAAGTTGCTTTTTTAGTCCAGAGATATGCTTAGCTGATGAGAAATTAAACATGATTGAGGAGGAAAAGCTGAACAAGTGGGACATGGAAATAAAGAAGGGTTCCATCACTATTTAGGCCAATTATTCAAGTTGGAAGATTGGATGGTTCTTAATTATTCATGTAAGTGTCAGTAAGGATAGAAAGTAGCTATCTTAAAAGTGAAAAGGATATATAGAAATGAGTAAGAGATTTTCAGAATCACAGAATAAGTCTATTTGGAATTTTGAAGGTTTTCAGGAGCCTGTTGAGTTTGAGGGTAGGAGAGAGATGTTATACTGACTGACAGTTTTCTTGTTCAAGGAGCGTGAGCACAACAGGCTGACAAAGTTTGAAAAGAACAGTGCTGATGAGCAAAAGTGGAAGGAAAAAAAAAAGGTGGCTCTGGGCTTCCTGTGTTTGGTAAGGCAAGTGGTAGGTCAGCATCAGCATAACCAAATAGGATGTGCTTTCCCGAGTCTTCACAGAGTACAAGAACATAGAGCGGACACGAGGAAGTATCAATTAGTCCCTGACATGGTCTCTTCCCTCTACCTTGGACCAAAGGACCAAAGTATGTTTCCCTTAATCCCATTATGTTTTTACTTGATCTCAAGTAGCACTTTTGTTAGCAAGGAAGTTTGATATAATTTCTTTGTCCATAAAGTGGATACTTAAGGAAAATGCAAAAATACTATCACTTTGCGGTATGAGTATCCTAAAATTTTTTTTTTTTTTGAGACTGGCCGCACCGCACTCAGCCAGTGAGCGCAGCAGTCATCCCTATATAGGATCCGAACCCACGGCGGGAGCGCTGCTGTACTCCTAGCGCCGCACTCTCCCGAGTGCGCCACGGGCTCGGCCCAGAGTATCTTAAATTTTTAACACTATCTTAACCTACCCATGATTATTATGGTGTTGAATTTTTGTCCTCATATGTGGTATGTGCCTTGACATGTGTTCTTTGGTGTATTCCTTTGTGAATTGAGATTGGGCAGAGATGGCTAACTTGGCCTGGGAAGAGTTTTACCTTTGATGTGGATACAAAAGAGTAAGAGATAGTGGAGATGCTGTCACCAGACTTTGATGCTTATTGCAGATGCTGTGAGGTATATAGTGACAAGGAAATGAAGAGTGCTGGTTTCCTCTCTTAAGTGATAAAAACTTCCAGAGACCCTTCCACATTACCTTAAGCACTCTGCTCAAATCCAACATGTTTCTGTCAGTTACACCAAAAAGTCCCCTTTTGTCACTGAAGTTGACATGGGACCCAAACCATGCCAGTCTGCCCTGGAGTCAGCTTGTCTGTGATATGTCTGTACTAAGACCCTCAACCTAGGTGTCACTGGATGACTTTGTGTCTGCAGAAGCCTCTTTCTTTCTTTTCCTGCCTCCACCTTGCTGTATACTCTGGCTTGATCCTTGCTGGCAAATAGTAAACACCAAACAAACAAACAAAAAACCATAAAGCACAAAATAAAATTTTAAAATAGTAAATAAAAAAACTTAAAAAGTCATAAAAGTTCCCTCTTCTCACCCTTTTTAAGCCTAGTCTCAATTCTGAAGATCTTGTTAGTGCTCCTAAAATAATAGTATATAAATGCATTCTCTTTTTTTTTTGATGGCCGGCTGGTAGGGGGATCCGAACTCTTGACCTTGGTGTTATCAGCACTGCACTCTAATCAAATAAGCTAACCCCCCAGAGCCTGCATTGTCTTAATTAATCTTAAATATCCCTGAATTGTTATCTCATTCTTATCACGTGTTTTCTTCCCCACCATAAGACTTAAAATTTCTTTTTTTTTTTTTTTTTCCGTGTCCGGCAACGGATCGCAATCCTCAGTGTCGCGCCCGTACCGGACCCAGACCGGCAATGAGATCACAACCCTCGGTGTTGCGCCCGCACCTCACTCAGCCAGTGAGCGGGAACCGGTCTGTATGTGGGATCCAAACCCTCGGCGGGAGCGCCGCCACACTCCCAAGCGGCGCACTGTAGCAGTGCGCCACCGGGCCGGCCCAAGACTTAAAATTTCTAAAGGGCCCCCCACAGCTCATAATAAAATATCCAGTACATGGGAGACACTGAATTAATGCTTGTTGCATTAAATTAAATACATCTGGTAAAGTTCCTTTGACTATCTCATAAGTAATGAAGTCTGGTATGTTTGTGTGTGAGGAGCAAACTGGGGTATGTTATTCTGTATTGTCAAACACAAGATTGTCTCTCCAGAAAAACACTGTTGGTTTTGTGTGATTCATCGACAAATGCAAAGGGTGGTGTGACCATCTGTTTCCTATAGCTCCTGGGGAAAGAACAAAAGGACTGGGCTCGGAGCTGTGAGAGAGGAGAAGGGGGTAGATACAGGAAGAACTTTTTCACTGCTCGGATCGGTCGTATAACAATCGAGTGGATTACCTGGGAACCTTGCCCCCTCCTTCCTGGAGTCTTAATATAAAGGAGCATCTCCTTTGATGGAGAGGGTGGACGTAGCCTCTCCTATGTGACCTCTCTAGATGGCTCCAATTCTATGTTTTCAATTAAAAAAACCATTTTTCCTTATCCTCCAGATTTATTTTATCTGTAATTTTTTAAATTACAAAAGTATGTTTAACAAAATATGAGATTTCAGAAATTTATAAAGTAAAATGTGAAAGCCCCTGCTCCAATTTCTTTCCCCAGAGCCAACTACTATTCACGGTTTGATGTATGACTTTTCATGCTTTTTACTTTAGATGTAGAAACGTGTATGTGTACATGTCACGGCTTTTATAAAAGTGTGATTATAGTTTCCATTCTGTCCTTCAGTCTGTATCTTTCCCTGATGTTATTGCGTGTGAGTGCCTAGGTCTCTTTTCTTTTTAGTGGCTACTTAGAATTTCTTTGTATGGATACACCTAATTATGTAATTCTTCTCATACAGATTTATATTCTTATGCAGATGTATATATAATGCTACAGATATTCTCTGTGCTTTACTAAAAGCTTGTCAAAAATATGTGCTCAATTTTATCAAGTGCTTTCTTTACATTGCCTGCTGAGTTAAGGCCGTGGTTTTTCTGCTCTAAGCTATTGATGTGTAGAGGGTATAAAAGTTTAAAGACATCAAACAAGATGAAAATTGAGTACTATCCTAATTACCTTTGAAAATCCATTAAATCATCCCTGTTCCTGCTCTAGCATTTCTTAGTGAGAGCGGCTCAGCCAAAATTTTCTCCAGGATTGGAACAGAACATTTTCTTTGGTTGAACCCACCTGAAGTGGTTGGCTTGTGTTATAGAACCATCTTTTATCGAAGACAGTTGCTCAGTTCTGTTATTGTTGTTGTTTTATTTTATTTTTACTTCAGCTTATGTAGTTGAAATTCATATGTTAGAGGCACGGATGATGCTGTGGCATGGTTATGAGCTACCGCGTTAGGTCTTTCCATTGTACTTTCCTTGAGTTTTTGGATTAAGCCCTACCTGGTCCATGGTGGGTTTATTTTTTGTTTGTTTTTGTTTTTAGAATGCTGTTGAATTCATTGTGCTGCCATTTTGTATGAGTCCATCTAAGTTTTTCTCTGTGTATTTTTCATAAGTTCCCTAATTAACTTTTATATGTGTTCTATAAGATACTATTAATAAAACTTTGGTGTTTTTCTGGTACTTCCCCCTATCCCCCACCCCACCCCCGCATTTAAAAATCGCCATTTGTGCTTTGGCAGAAATTACTTTGAGATTGATGACTGCAGCTTTCCAAATTGATTTATTCTAAGCAAGCATCTTTCACTATCCTTGATGTTTAGAGGCCATGGGAGTTCTGTTTTTAAGGCCGATATGTTGCTGTTTCAAATTATACTTGAAACTCCAAGCGCGTGGAGCTTTTCATCCACCCTTCCATCACACACGTAAATGAATATCATAATTTCATTTTCATCTGGCCTCATGAATCTCAGTGCCTGCATGTTGTGATTGAGACCGACGGCATGGTTGAAGTTTTCTTGGGAAGATTAGACAGCGTCAGGTCAGAATGGTTCTCTCCTTCTAATTTCTGGTTCTTTTATCTTATAAAACACAGCAGAGCCAGCTGCCTGAATACTTGGGCAGTGCAGCCCTAGAATATCAATGGAGCGCTCCCTCCTCTCTGTTAGGAACCAGGAGCAAAAGCAAATTGGGAATGCACTTTAAAGTTTGAAGTTTATTGATGAACACTAAACACATCTGTCAGGTTGCAGTGATGAGATTAATCCTCATTTTTAATATTTGATTTGCAACTGATTAATCGCTTGAAGCTTTCACTGCAGTACAGATCTGGACTACTGATGTGCCTGGGATGTGCACCAGGTTATGAATTATACAACTGCTTTAACCTTTAAACCAGAGAACACCTGGAGTCAGGCGGGAGTGGGGATGTTGGAAAGGTGAAGGGCAGCACACTGGAATTTTGTTTTTGTTTTTTTTGGTGGTGACACTGCTGGGAAAGACAGTGTTGAAACTTGTCTGAGAACATAAAGTCTTGGAAGTAGCTGCTGCTAGAACCTAAGGAAAGCTGAATTGTGTAAGTAGAAGAGGGAAGGGAAGCATTGTTCTTATGATGCACTGCCTCTGAGACCTTGGCCCCTTTCCTAAAAATATTGTTCCCATCTGTGGGGTTTCACAGGCACCTCACGGGCTTGGGAACATCCATAATCACTGGAGAGAAATAAAATGACTGGTTTTGTTCTTGAAAATACATTTGAGGCATTGAATTCTTCAGTGTTGGCAAGAATCTTAACTGAAGGCCTCATGCTGATCAGGCTGAGCTCGGCTTTTCAGTTCTAGTGCGTTATCTTGTTGGGCTTGTCAGAGTGCGCAAAATCCACAGGCCACCCCATGGAGAAATTGAAGCTGCTTAGCATCATGTGAGACCATTCTGATATGGTCATCGCTTACGTCTCTAGTGTCACCTTTTGTCCCATCTTTGAACACTAGGCCTTGCGTTATTGAGTTACTGTGTATGCTTATATATGAGGCGACCCCACAGAGGTGTTTCTACATTTTGCTCATAAGAAGAATGAAGGAGAAAACGTTTTTACTTTGCCAATTTGAATACATAAACTTTTAGGAATATGGATGAAATAGGAAATGACTATTTACAGTATTTATTAAATTGGTTACACTATATAAAGTAATAAAGTTATTATATTTTCTGTGCCCCTATTTTATGAAAATGGGCATCTGGAACTCAAAAGAGAGAGGAGTGAAGTTTGTGTCTGAAGATCTGAATTCTTGTTCTTTCAGAGATTGTTGTAGTTGGAGGTGCTCCTGGAGATCCCATGCACGGTTCTTACCCTTACAGATAAGGACACTGAGGCTCACTGTGGGCAACACTGCAGGCTGTGGCAGAGTTAAGCTGGGTTCCTACTTGTTCTGCTCAAATTGGGGCAAGAGTATCTCTGGAGGTTGTAAGTATCCAGGGTTACATGAAACCAAGAGCCAAGTATGGCACATCTGAATGAATCAACTATTTAACCTGAATACTTGGTGATAAAAGTTAAGCAGTGAAACTATAAATAATTTAAAAATATTTTTACATAAAAGTAGACACTGGTGTATAGCACAAAATTCGTATGTGATTTTAAGATAAAATATGAGAAGACATCAGGAAAGTCAGTACTTATTTTAGGCTTTACCTCCAGATTATTAGAAGGAATTTATTCAGTGTCTGACCATGTAAAGAGTACCAACATTAGGAGAAGTGTTTAAGAGCCTCTGCACTACATCATTTAGAATAGTGTTAGGATGTTCTTGTAAAGCTTCAATCAAGGGATCTTGATTCAGGTGAACAAAGAAACTTGCAAGCCCCAGCAAAAGTGCAGCAACTCTGTCTACCACCAACAGATGGCGCTAGTGGTTATTTGCGTGGTGCCCTTTGGGGCTGGGAGCAAATATTTTTTAACACTCACCTTTTAAAAAAACCTTTGTAACACATAACTTGAGAAACTGTGATGGAAGGAAGCAATTTATCATACTTGATCATGGCCTGGTGGCAAATCACTTAGTGTCAATTGATTCCCTTCTTCTATAATTCAATACTCATTAAGAAAATTGGAATAATTTTATGAACACCTTGATACTGGGTAGAGCCTGCCCTTTGTACTAGTAGTATATGTTTTAAAAGAACAGACTTGAATTACAGCTACAAATCTGTTTTCTCTGATATCAGTTTCTAGTAAATTAATTTATCAGTATCTGATCATCTCTTCATTAATTGATAACATGCAATTTCTGAGCAGAATTGCATTGTAATCTCAGTCCAGGAAATCTCCTCCTCCTCTCCCCCTTAGAGGCACACTTCTATTCAGCATCTTGTAGGGATTCCCCCTTAGTTCAAGAATGGTTATTCTTGTACTTTAACGGCCTCAGACACTTTCAAATGTAACTATTTTCATTTCATTTCTTTTTTTAAGTTTATTTTTATTTTTTTTGCTTTTGAGAGATCGAAGTAATTCATTCCATTTCTACTTATGGAGTATAAAGTAAACATGATCTGAACTGATGTAAGCCACAGATTATCTACAAATTGGTAAAAGCAAAGAAAAATAGCTTCTTTTTAAGTGATTGGTAGGTCACGTCAGCAGTTTTCTCATTTGGGGCTTAACTAGCATATGCTGATATAGCAAAGACTGATTTTCTAATGTACTTTCTTGCCACAGAACAAATGTTTGTTGGGTTGGGGACAGGATCTGGATTTTCAGACTAAAGTCTACACATTTATAGTATAGATGATCCCTACTTTTTCCTTTTGCATTTGACTACGTCAATGACATGAAAGCATTTCATGAATCTTAAAGCATGAGCATATTCCCTATGTCACTGAGTCAAAGATTTCTAGTGAATCCAGTTTATGGCAATTCTGGTTTAGGGATATTTTCTCCCTAGGGATGCAGCAGCTGCTTTGCATAATGGGAAAAAAGGCATCTCAAATTTGGGATTAAGATTTTACCTCCCTCAGATGTGAAGTGAAAACCAGCCTTTTTCTAGCAATCATTCTGCCCCAGTTTTGTGTCTATGATGAATTTCTGTCAAGGAGTCTGTCTTTGGCCAGGTTTAATTACATTGGAGTTGTACAAACTTTGTGCTTTGGGCATTGGACCCACTGTGGGCAGTGTGGAATGGAAACCTGTCAAGGAGTGGTGATGGGTATCTGGATGATTTCACAGACTGGATTGTTAGCTGTGGAAAGGCCTTACACACAATCTAGCTCTGCCTGCTCAATTTCTTGATAAGGGATTTGAGGCACAGAGAGGGCAAGTGACTTTCCCAGGATGACATAATTAACTGGTGGCAGATGACTACTCTAATAGTTTTCCTGGACTGTTCTGCTGTACCCTAGATACTCTGATTCTCTGAATCAGTTGTAGGGCCTGTTATCTACATTTGGAATCTTATTTTTAAAAATGTCCTAAAGGCATTTCTAATATGTAGCATGGTTTAGGAATTCCTCTACTCTTTCTGTTTTATTTATTTATTTGTTTATTGATTGATTGATTGATTGTCTTTTTTTTTTTCGTGACCGGCAACAGATCGCAACCCTCAGTGTTGCGCCCGTGCTGGACTGGGACCGGCAATGGGATCGCAACCCTCGGCGTTGCGTCCGCACCTCGCTCAGCCAGTGAGCGGCCGGTCTGTATGTGGGATCCGAACCCTCGGCGGGAGTGCCACCGCGCTCCCAAGCGGCGCACTGTAGCAGTGCGCCACCGGGCCAGCCCTCTGTTTTAATTTACAGCAGTGGTTCTCAACTGGGGACAGTTTTGAACTGCAGGGGACATTAGGGTAAGTTTGTTGCTTACTGGAGACATTTTAAATGGTCACAAATGGGGATTTTTCCTGGTATCTATGTGCCAGACATATTGCTGGCACTTCATAAATACAGTTGACCCTTGAACAGAGTCAATAAAAGCCAGATACGCTGCTAAACATTCTACAGTGCATAGCAATGCAGAGCAAAGAACTATCTAGCCCCAAGTGCCAATAGTGCCAAGGCTGAGAAACACTTGCTTTACAGTGAGTAATAGCACCAGCTCTAGAGTCTGCCAAACCTCAGACTGAAGTTTAGCTCTTACCAGCGCTGTGACCCTAGGCAAGTTAATCTCTCTTAAAGCTCAGTTTTCCCATCTGTAAAATGGGGATATTAAGAGTATACTTCACAGGGTTGTGGTGAGGAGTGATATAAGATGCTTAGAAGAATGCATGGCTGATTCTACATTCTCAATCAACAGAAGGTGTTATGATTAACTATCAAAGTGCATGACTTTTAGTTATGTTGCAACATCATAAGACATAGCTAAAAACTGCATGAATAGCTCCCAAAGGTAGGAAGTTACAAAAAGCACTTTGGCACATTCTAGAGGCTTAATATATGCTTGTGGATTTCATTCAGTTGAAGAATGTGAGTGTGGCTGTCTGTGTGCCTGTATGCCTTGGCTGTTTTCCTGTGTACATCTAGTAGGGGTGATGAGTGGCAAATCTGCACCACCTCAGAGCATGGGCTCTGTTTATCCACATTAACCACGGAGATAGTGGGGGCTCCTGGGGGAGAGATTAGCAGTAGATAAACTCCCCTGGTGCCAAACGTGATCCCAGAGAAAGCAATGCTCACCAGCTACATGGTGCCGGATTCCTGCTTACTCTTCCTTTAATCCCACAATAGGTGAGTAAGGGCTGATGGGGCAGGGGAGGAGGGTTGTTTGGTTCTTTCTTCTGGCATTTTCTTTGCCAAAATCCTTAGCCAGATTGTGAACTCCTTACAGGGGTTATAATACTTTGTTATACATCTTTGGTAGCCCTTAATGAGTAGGACTGTGCCAGACATATTGCTGGCACTTCATAAATACGGCTGACCCTTGAACACCAGGGATTCCAGCTGTGTGGGTCCATTTGTATGTGGATTTTTTTCAATGAATATGTTGGAAAATTTTTCATTAGGTATGTCATGAACTCATGACATACCTAACCAAATAGTTAACTAGCCTACCTAATAGTAGGCTATTAGTAGTTGAATTTTGGGAAATTCAGGTTACACTGAGATTTCCCCCCACCCCACCCCCCAGGGCAGAATGACTGCCATTTCTTTATTATTATTATTATTATTTTAATTTTTATTTTGTCGATATACAATGTGGTTGATTATTATGGTACACTAAGATTTTTGACTGTGTAGGAGGTTGGTACTCCTAACCCCCACATTGTTCAAGGGTCAACTATATTTGTTGTTGGATTGAGGATCTAGGGGCAGTCTCTAAATTTTCACTTGATCTGTATGAAAGCCAGGAATTCAAAGGGCCCTGTCTGTGCTTGAGTCATGTTTACAAAGAAGTAATAATGATGGTGATAACAACAGTGATGATAAACACTTATGTATATAAATATATGTATATAAACATGCACATGTGTATATGTGTGTCCGTATATGTATGTGCACACAATACATATGTGTATATCTACACATGCACATATATGGCGTATGTGTGTGATATATTGGTAAATGTTTAACAACTGGCTCTGACAGGGAATGATTGATGTCATGGAACATGCTATAGGGAAGAGATGCTGAAACATTTGACTCTCATGAGCCAGTATGAGCCCGCTCCAGTACAGGACTATTTAATAACACTTGTGTGCCAGGTTATGCTAAGTGTGGGGGGAGATAGTACCTCAACCCATCTGAGGTACTATCATCATCCTTATTTTGCAGATGAGAAAACTGAGATATACAGAGAGTTTAAGCAACTAGCCCAGGGTCACACAGCATGTAAAGGATAGAGTTGGGATGGGGACCCGAAGAGCCTGGGTTCAGAGTTCATGCTCTGCACCACAACATTATACTGTCACCTTTCAGAAATATCTAATGTTACTGATTTACATTTTCCTTCAGTTAAAAAAAGTCACACGAGGAATGTACTCTTAGTACAAGCTAAACTTGATTAAAATCTCTTGCCCTATCCTATCCATGTGTCCAGCTGCAGGTGGGGGTGCTATGAAGTTGTTTCCTTCTTTAAGAGTCCAGAACTCTTGCTGGGGAGACGCTCGCTCCTCCCGGCTCTCTCTTCTCCCCCCACACAGCCCTTCCCTCCCCAGCCTGTGCCAAGCATGCATCCCGCTCCTCACGCGGGAATGTCTCCAGTGGCCTCGGAAAGTGTAATTAAGTTTTACCTTCTGGCTGCTTTTCTCATAGGAATCGGCCACCGTGGAATTCTGATGAACCAAGCTCTTCTCTGCATTACATTTGTTCGTTCTATTTAAACCACTTTGAAACCTCCGGCTCCCATCCTGGCTGACCCGCTGCACACAGCCACATACTCTCGTCCCTCTCGTCCCTCCAGGCCCAGTTCAGTGCTCCTTTCCTCATGGGAGCCCTCCTCACGTCACCAAATCATGTAGATAAATGCCTTGCAGCCACATACTCTCGTCCCTCTCGTCCCTCCAGGCCCAGCTCAGTGCTCCTTTCCTCATGGGAGCCCTCCTCACGTCACCAAATCATGTAGATAAATGCCTTTGAAATGAAAATGTCTTATTTTGAAGACTTTTCCCCTCTGTTTTCATTTTCAGTCACCGAGAACAAACAGGACACTGGCATTTTTCTCGTATGACAACACTCTTATTTAGGCTCTTCTCTGCCAGGGGGATAACTGTAGGTATTTCTAAAGGCGTGACCTGGGTCACACCTCGTTTGGGGTGGATCTTGTCATGGAGGAAAGGGCAGGGAACCAGTGCTCATCTCCTCCCGGTGGCGGACCTTGCCTCTGGTCTCGCAGCATATGGTTCAGCTGCTGAATTTCTGAAGGGGTCCACAGCTGGCTACATGGTTGGTCTGTGACAAATCCTTACATTGAAGAAACAGGGTGAGGAGTAGTGGAGCATTTAGATTTCCGGGCCCCACTGCTGAAAATTTTAATTTAGGAACTTTGAGGTAAGGCCCAGAAATATGTTTTTTTTCTAAGAGCAGTCCAGGTACAATTCTTTTTTTTTAGTTATGTTCTATAAAGTTTCTGTTTTATTTGTGATTCTGTTTAAAGACACTTTAATATGTATTTCATACAAATCATCTATGTATAGTATTTCTTCATAATAAAACATTGCCGAAAAGGGTTTAATATTTTTCAGACCCTGGGTAAATGACTAAATTTCTTTGCTTTTCAGCCTCACAACAATGCTGTCCTCTCTGCTTTTGTTTCTTGGTTGTCATCTTACAGATCTATATACCTTTAGCCTGTTTTCTGTCTTTTCCATAGCTTCTTCACTCAGTGTAGGTGTTACTTTAGCAAATGGTAATATGGTCTCAAATCAGGAAATTTCCTCTTCCGTTTTTCTGCACATTCCTTGTTGTTGATTTTTTAACATTGAGCTCAGCCAGCAGTACTCATAACCTGAACAGAGTTTATCTAACACATCATTATTGCTGAAAGGCACATCCCAGTCTTCTTGCACAGAGAAACACTGTACAGATTTCAGCGTTACACTTGGGGGTCATTTTAAACAGGTAAATCAAACAAAAAACACAAAAATGTGAAACGTGGCACTAAATAGACCATGAAAAGGCCATTTGTGGCCTACTGGTACATGAAAAAATCCTCAACGTCACTAGTCATCAGAGAAATGCAAACCAAAACCACACTGAGATATCATCTCACCCCGGTTAGACTGGCCATTATTAAAAAGAACAAGAACAACGATGCTGGTGAGGATGTGGGGAAAAGGGAACCATCTACACTGTTGGTGGGACTGTAAATTAGCACAGCCACTATGCAAAACAGTACGGAGGTTTCTCCAAAACTACAGGTAGAACTACTGTATGATCCAGCAGTCCCACTACTGGGCATATTGCTATAAAAGGAACAGAAATCATCATGGGGATACCTGTACCATCTGGCCAAAGGAACAGAAATCATCATGGGGATACCTGTACCCCCATGTTCATTGTAGCTCTATTTACAGTAGCCAAAATATGGAACTAACCTAAATGTCCATCGGCGGATGACTGGATAGGGAAATGTGGTGTTTATACACAATGAATACTATTCAGCCATAAAAAAGAATGAAATTCTGCCATTTGCAGCAACATGAATGAATCTGGAGAAAATTAAGTGAAATAAGCCAGATGAGGAAAGAGAAATACCTGATGTTCTCACTTATAACTGGGTGCTAAGAAAGAGAGAGAGAAAGAGACAGAGACAGAAAAAGGGAGGGAGGAAGGGAGGAAGGAATGAAAGGAAGGGAAGGAAGGAAGGATCTAGCTAAACGATTCCTTGAACTTTCAGAATACTTAGAGATGGGGGTGAGGCAGGAGTTGGGCAGGGGTTGGGGAGGGATAGGTTGGGTAAAGAGCATAAAGAAAAATCACAATTTGTAATAATAATATGTTTATAATAAATAATATTTTTAGTACAGGCCATTTGTTTCCAGTATTAGAGCTGAAGCAAGAAGGCAGGGCACTGTCTTGTTTGATCTCATCTGGGGGACCTGCGCGTTGGGCGACTCTGAGTTTTCACATGTCTGTGAATGGCCATGAAAAATGCCATGAGTATTGATTTTGAGGTTACAAATAAAATTTAGTGAGTAGCCGAATTCACAAATATGAATTCATTAATAGTGAGAATTGGCTGTATTTCTCCATGTGAAACTGGAATGTGGAACCATTGATGTGGTAGAGTTCAAATCCTCTCCCTGCACTGCTTAATAGTGATGTGACCTCGGATTAGTTATTTAATTTCTCTTAGTCTCAGTTTTTTCTTCTGTACTACAAGGTGGCATATTAGAAGTTACCTCATAGGGTTATTGAGCATTAAATGAGATAATGATCTTGTAACAATGGTTTAAACCTGTACATGTTCACTGAATAAATGTTATTACCCTTTGTTGTTTATTGATGGTGCTAGTGGTATTGGACTTGGAGACAGTAAACCTGTGTACAGTGTCTACCTGGACTGCCTTATGCAAATGGCTTGATTTTTCTGGGTCTCTTGTTTTCTCTTCCATGCAAAGCATACTGTAATAAATTCTTGGCAGGGCTGTTTTGAGCATTCTATGAAATATCATAGGTGATGGAATTTGGTCAGCTCTAAGCCCAATATGGTAGCAGTTGGAGCTGTTGCAGTGTCATGGAGCAGTACGTATGTAGGCCACCACTTTCCTAATGAACGTAACTATCACTTAGTTGGGATATACATTTTATAATGGATGTCATTTTTCTATGAGGATTTAACATTTTGAGATTAAAGCCCTGTCCACACTACTTGGCATATTTTAGTTCTTTTTTAACTGTGATGATCATTCCTTTGCTTTAGGCCAGTGGTTCACAATGGTGATTTTGATCCTCAGGGGACGTTTGGCAATGCCTGGAGACATTTTGTTTGTCACAACTAGGGAAATGTGCTACTAGCATCTAGTGGACAGAGGCCAAAGATTCTGCTAAACATCCCACAATGCACAAGAGAGCCCTGACAGCAACTAGCCCAAAATGTCTGTAGTGCTGAGGGAGAGCTCCTTGACTTGCTCACTGTCCTGAACCCTGGCCCAGAAATGCATACCCGTGGTCCCTTGATAGAGAATTCTTGAGTGAAGGAATCTACGGACACGTTTAGCCCTTTGGTTTAGTGTTTTCAAAGACTGGCTTCATAACCTCTGAGTTTTAGGATTCAGTCTTTGACTTCTCTTTTCCCTTATGATGTTACTATTTATAAAATGTTAATTGTGCCATATTTCAAGCATAAGGAACAAGGAGTGTAAGCAGTGCTCAGAGTGTGGTTTGTGGACTGGTGCTACTCTCAAACTGTTATCAGTCTACAAGGAAGCCAGTGCAGAAAATGAGAGTAAGAGTTTAGACATTTTTATAGCAATTGGCCGATGCTGTGATGTTTCTGTTATATATACATAAGAAGTGGTTTGCAGCAGTATGGAAATTCTAAACCCTGGTCCTTCATCTCTGGTAGTTTCAGAAGCACAGAAAACCTATAACTGGACTCCCAACTTCAGATTTCACTGATGTTCATGTTTTGCTATCTTGGATTTGTATTAAGATTACATATCTTCTTTTTATCTCACTCAGTCACCTTTTTGCCCCTTTTTAAAGAAATAAAACATTACAGACATATTTATTGAGCCCCCAGGATGTGCCAGGCACAAATAAGTACACCTCCTCTGCAGCAGGTTCTTCTTTGCTCCGCCCAGCAGTCCACCATCTGTCCCCTGCCCCACAGCTGGAGGTGGACACCACCCTGGAGTGGACAGGACCGTTGGTCAGGAAAACAGCTAACAAAAACATGTCACCAGAAGAATGGTGGTTATCAGGGGCAGGGGGTGGGGGAAATGGGGAGATGGAGGTCAAAGGGTACAAAGTTTTGGTTATGTAGGATGAATAAATTGAGACATTTAATGTACAGCATGAGGACTGTAGCTAATCATAGTGTATTATGCACTGGAAATTTGCTAAGAGAGTAGATTTTAGGTACCACAAAAACAAAAAACAAGGAGAAAGTTAGCTATGTGAGATGATGGATGTTTTAATTGGCTTGACTATAGTAATCACTTCACTATGTCTACGTATATGAAAACATCATGTTGTACACCTTAAATTTATACAATAAAAAAGGGAAACATTATTAGGAGATACAAACGAACAAGTATTTTCACCATACTGACTCTCACACTTCTATTCAGATCAGTGATTGATGAACTGCACCTGTTTCAATAAAGTTTTATTGGAACACAGCCATGCCCATTTGGCTACATATTGTCTGTAGCTGCTTTCATGCTAAACAGCAGAATCAAGTAGTTGCTACAGAGACCGTATACTGACTCTCACACTTCTATTCAGATCAGTGATTGATGAACTGCACCTGTTTCAATAAAGTTTTATTGGAACACAGCCATGCCCATTTGGCTGCATATTGTCTGTAGCTGCTTTCATGCTAAACAGCAGAATCAAGTAGTTGCTACAGAGACCGTATGGTCTGCAAAGCCTAAAATAATTACTGTCTGGCATTTTATGGGAAAAGTTTGCTGATCCCTAATTTAGCTGAGTACTTTTTCATATAAAACCAGGCCAGGCTGCTCATTTGAATGTCAGATGCAAACAATTTGGCTTCTCCATGGACTGAATAGGTCTCGCTTGTTAATTGGGGGAGAGGGGTTTTTGGAGTATACCCAGTCTTCTGGTTATTTTTGTTTTTTTCTCTTGTCATTCACCTTTTAGTTAGCCCCTATTCAGTTTCTATCCTGAACTTGTTAGTACAGTTCTTAGTAATTCCTGGCTTTTTTTTTTTTTTTTTCTTTCCTTGGTGGCAATAATAAAGAAATACAAAGATGATTATGAATACTAAAGATAGGTGCTAGGTGCCAGGCTATGATGCTTCACATCATAATGAGTCTTCATTCCCTGTTTTCAAATGAGGAAACTGAGGCTTAGAAATGAGAAGTAGCTTGCTCCATGTTTCCCAGTTTGGAAAGATCAAAGCTAGAGTTCCAGCTCAATTTTCTTGATTCTTGTCAAGCAAGGCTTGTGGATTGTTGATGTGCTGCTGTGGTTGTGGTCTGTTTTGGACTCTCTCTTTTAGAATGTTAATTTTCAGGCTTTTTTTTTTTTCTTTCTGAAAACCAAGATGTCATTTTAAATGGCTTCTTTTTTCTGAATTTGTCCTTGTTTAATTATGAAAATGACTTGTGAGTTTAGTAAGATGCCACTTCCAAAACAGCATACAGAATTCATTATGTTGACAGGAAATCATTTATTCTGTAATTTACATATGATAATAGTGGTATTGCTTGACATTTGCTTTTCTCCCCACTCATTTTAGATTCTAGACTGGGGATCCAAAAAGGCTAATTTTATCCCCTAGGCGATATATACTCACAATTAATCTAGTTGCAAATCATCCCATGAGCAAATATGGGTAAGAATATACATTTCGGACTTTTCAAGCTGTTTTATATTTTCTGGAGCTTTGCACTGACGTCAGGAAAGATGGCTCTGTGTCCTTCAGGGTGCCTAATTTTCTTCAGAAAATGAGTATTCATGTTGGAATCCTGGGGTGTAGTTTAATATTTTGTTTGATGTGCCTGTGAGGTGCCAGTTTGATAAGTATCTTTTTGTTTGAACTTGATGCTTTTTCTCCCTATCAATCTTGTTTCCAGAATTAAGATTTCAGTAATAATTGGTCCTTTGGAATCATATAGGTGATTCCAACGTACTATAATAGCTTATTTTGGAAGACTAGACATGGTGGCTTCTCATGGAGATGATGTTCCCTGTTCATCTTTCTTCATTATAGCAAAATTTGTTTAATCTGAAAGTAAAAAAATTCATTAGAAGACAGATGTCAGAAAACTTTCTGACACTCCAGGTTTCTGTCAGTTTAGCCATGGTTTGAAGCAATCATATGATAAGAGGAGAAATCTGGCCCATTTTTTTCCTAATGAGATCTGGAAACTTTTTCAAAAGACAGTAATGTTCTTTGTTCCCATTGAGTGTGTTAATTTCAGAGTTGTCCGGGGACAGTCACTTTGTGTAGCTATACCGGAATAATAAAAAAGGTTAATAAATGTGGGTGTTTGTGTATTTATCTTAACTTCCACTCAGTTCTTTAGGATGTGTTGTCTGTGCCCTTAGACAAGACCAAGTCTTCCTGAGCACATAGACTCCTGTAGCACTGAGCTCTATTGTTATTATTTGGATACTTGTGCATTTAACAAACTCTCTCTCTTGTTTGACTATAAACTCAGAGGGGGTGAAACCAGTGTCTGACATCCTTACCTTCATGGCCTTAGTACCCTACAGAGCGCATGACATGGGGCAGTCACTTAGTATTTATGGAATGGATGAATCAGTAAATCAGTGTAAAATCTTACCTCACCAAAATGTTGGGTTCCCTTGCAGGCTGAAATGATGCCTTCTCTTTCTTGTATTTGCTGCACCACATGTAACAATTGGCATTGTGGAATCACTTTGTGAATGCCAGATAAATTGAATGATTGAGTGCTATGTGGCCTGCTTACAATTTGTGCTTTTCAGTGTTGTTGTGGGCAGACTATAAACCACGAGCTTGATCCAGCACGTGGAGAGACTGCAACCAAACTCTGGGCAGCAGCTTCCTTCTCTAGCTACTCTTCTGCAGACTTGGGGGATGAGAAATGTGGAACCTGGGGTAAATATCACTATGGCACAGGGTTTGGTGCCCTTTTTCTCCAGAAACAGAATTGAAAGTTCTGGGATAATTGTATGACATAACATAATGGCCTTGGGAATCAGACTCCATACTTCCTACCGGGTGACCTTGGGCAAGTTATTTAATCTGGCTGAGCCTCACTGTTTCTTCCATAAAATAGGAATAAAAATAGGCCCTACCTGGCAGTTGTTGGCATTACATGTACTTAAAGGACTGGCATGGAGCACGTTTAAAGGAGTAACTATGATTTTTCCATAAGGAAAAGAGATGTGGATATCCGTTTTGGTTGGTAGTTTCTAGTCTGTTTGGGCTTTACTTCACATTGATGTGCATTTATCAAAGTACAGGGCAAGAAAACCCTCAGATTTAGATCAGGCACAATTTTGTGCTTTGCAGGTATTTTATTTGTTTTTGGCATTGGACAGAAACTTTTTCTGAGGTAGGAGGGCAAAAAGTGACTTGTGATCTAATGAAAAATTCAAAGCTGGATTAGAGAGAGAGAGACATGATTTGTGTTCCACAGCCTTGCCACTCAGAGTGTGGTCCATGGATTGGTGTCCCCTGGGAGCTTGTTAGAAATGCAGAATTTCAGGACTCAGCCCAGTCCTCCTGAATCAAAATCAGCATTTTGATCAAATCTCTAGGAGATAGAGATGCACATTAACATTTGAGAAGAGCTGTCCTAAAAATTCATTTGTTCAGTATCTTAATTTGTTTACTAGCAACTGTAATCTTGGTGCTTATACATTGTGTTGGAGAACAGAACAGCTAAAAATTATTTAAAAATTAAACTAGATTTTAAAAATAGCACCATTTTGCCAGATCATTAGGTTTTAACTGAAAAACAGACTGGAGCTTTTGTTCCTGCACTGATGTATTGATACTTGGTCCGTCATGTTCTTATTAAAAGCCAACAGTGGTATTTATAAAGAGAACTATAAAATTCCCTAGATCCCAAAAGGAAGTGTTTGAAGTGATTTTGAGCCAAAAATCAAAATCAGTTCATTTTAGCCATCACCTCATTCCATCCTCTTAATACAAATTGTTCTTTTCAGCATTAAATTTTTCTCCCCAGGGAACATGTGGTAAAGTCTGTGATTTTCCTTAGTGTGACTTCCACATCATTTTATTTTATTTATTTATTATTATTTTTTTTTCCTCTTTTACTGACCAGTAACGGGATCGCAACCCTTGGTGTCGCGCCTGTACCGGGGACTGGCAACGGGATCGCAACCCTCGGTGTTGCTCCCACACCGCGCTCAGCCAGTGAGCGGGAACCGGTCTCCACATGGGATCCGAACCCTCGGTGGGAGCGCCGCTGCACTCCCAAGCGGCGCACTCTCCAGTGCGCCACCGGGCCAGCCTGACTTCCACATCATTTTAAAGTCCTAGTGTATTGAAGTAGTGTTGAACCTCAAATTATTTTCTGTGTGCACACTTAATGATTCATTGTCAATTATACCAGATGTTGTGCTAACCATTCACTTGCATTATCTCAATTAACAAGGACCCTCTAAGGAAAGTACTGTTATGCTAGTTTGACAAATGAGGAAATTACACTCAGAGATTATAAGTGACCCTCTCAGTATCCAGGTAGTTATTCCATAGCAGACTCAAGGCTTAAACCAGAGTTTTAGCACTTTCACTTCCATTGGGGGTGATTATGCAAGATGGTTTGATTTTTATTGGATTTTGCTGCAAACTTGGGAGCAAGTTTCATTGCTACCAGACTTAAGTTGCATAAAGCTCAGGCTAATTAGAATGTGGCCAAGTAGAGATTTTGATAGAAACTAAAGTTCAGCCAGCCTGTTGCAGCTGGATGGGTTTCACTGCACTGTGATTCCCCATTGCTTGTGGTTCAACTTACAGACCCCTTTAACAGAGGTGTTCCTTTGGGCAGTGTGTACAATAGCTCCCTAAATACGTAGCTTCCTTTGGTTTTCCACCTTGCTGGCTGTTGTGTGCACGAAACAGAGGGCACTTTCCCCCACCCCTCTTAATTGAAAGGCAGATTTTCTATTTGTTCTACCTGGAGGGCAGTATCAGTACAGGCTCTGGAGTTTGACTCCCAGAGCCACTTACTATATCTCCTTGGGCAAAGTACTGAGCCTGCCTCTGCTTCTATTTCCTTATCTTTAAATTGGGGATAAGCATAATACTTACCTCCTAGAGATGCTGTGGGAATCTAATACAGGGATGTATATAAAGTTCTCAGCCCTATACTTGCACATAGTATTCCATAAATATTAGCTATTGATATCATTATCCTTATCCACATTATCCTCATTTTTGCTATTGTTTCTTTTTTGATACTCCTGATATATCCCATGCTTGGTGCGGGCCATGGTAGATATTCTTTAATTTATTCCCATCTTTGTTAGATGGCCCTTCTTCATTTTTCTCTCCCTGAAATAAGAAGTTTGTACTAAAAGATTCAAACATCCTTTTTCCTTTGATGGCTTTCTTAATTCCATTAACCTCTTTTATATTCCATAACATTTTATATGCATAAGATTTAAAATTGAAAAACACCCAAAATGTCTATATTGTTCTGTGCTTAATGAGAGTTTGGGATGCAGATTTTGGCTCCCTTTGAATCTGAGACACACTTTGAAAACTGACATCAGACTTCACCTCACTTCCAATATTGTCTTCTGGGAGGCCAGCCGGAAAAAACAAATGGAACAGATGTTTACCATCTCACTGTCATAGGTAGTTTAAGAGACAGTACGCTGCATCAAAGGCAAAGGTGCTTTGAGATGGATGCAAGTTTTCTAGCTTTTGATTAAGAAGAATGAGTTTTCTCATTATATGGCCTAGAATTTCTTTGATGATACTGGGGACCCCCCCCCCCCGCCTTTTAAATTTAGTATTCTGAAACTTCATTTCTCTTCGCCCTGATGCAGACTCAGTGACATGAGAGGATTGTATTTTTATTAGAAAACTGAAACCTGGAATGGTTTGCGAGGAGACTCACACCTTTATGTATAGACAACGCTAATATCTTTGACACAAGCTTTCTGGGTTGACAGTGAATCCAAGCATTGAGAAGATACTAAAAAAATAAAAATAAAACCTAGGAAGATTAATACTTTGTGTGAAACGTCATGTTATTTAACAAAGTGTGAAAGAGCCTAACACTGGAATTCACCTGCCTAACTTCAAATCCAGTTTTTACCTCTTACTAAGCTGTGTGAATTCGGACAGCTTTCTCCACTAGTCTGTGCTTCAGTTTCTCATCTCTGAGAGAGAGATAATGATAGTTCCCAGTTCAAATCCAGTTTTTACCTCT
Source organism: Galeopterus variegatus (assembly GCF_000696425.1). Classification (NCBI taxonomy): domain Eukaryota; kingdom Metazoa; phylum Chordata; class Mammalia; order Dermoptera; family Cynocephalidae; genus Galeopterus; species Galeopterus variegatus. Next base: position 303,164 of record NW_007727857.1, on the reverse strand, counting down.
TACTAAGCTGTGTGAATTCGGACAACTTTCTCCACTAGTCTGTGCTTCAGTTTCTCATCTCTGAGAGAGAGATAATGATAGTTCCCATTTCAAAGAGTTGTGAGGACTGAATTAAACAGTGTATGTAAGAACTTAGCACAGTGCCGCTATAAATGGTAGTCATCATGGTGATGAATGGTGACAACTCAAAAATCTCCTCCACGTGTCTAATTGAACAAAACAGAAAAGCTCTTTGAATTAATAAATCTGTATGAATTTCATTGTGCCATTGGTGGAAGGAGGGACAGAAGAGCTCTTACTTTTGTCATCTGTGTTTTGCTGGAGTTCGATTCAGGTTTATTTCAGAAGTCACAGTTGATTGTGTGTGTAATAATCTGTACCGTAACTATGTGTGGCTGGATGTAGATTTTTCCCCTTTTAATTAGTGTTTGCTTTATGTGTTTCTTAAGCCTGTATGGGTTTACAGTGAAGTGTCTTCCAGTGCCATCTGGGACTGCAGGTGGTGAGATGCTGTTGTTCCCCCTCTCTACGCTGTCGGTACTCCCAGTTGTCATACTGCAAGAAAGCTGCCGCCACTGGCTTTCACACTGGTAGGAAGGTGCACTGTGTGTAATAAAGGGAGCTTATAAAGCCTCCTGTAATGATTGCAAGGGGGCTTGCTGTTCCAAGGCAGGAGACAATTTTCACCTTTTGAAATTGATATGAAAAAGGGCAATGTCAAGAGGCAATTTCATGTTTAAATTTAAATTATTTGACTATTGCAAAATACATATAATCACTCCGTATACAATCTCTGGTTAAAATTTTACATTTTTATAACACCCAGGCAATAAAGGCAATGTAGCATGTATTCTTACATTTGAAGCCCAGCCAGCACTCAGAAATTTAGGAAAATAAATGCTGTGAGCAGAAAGAGGAGACAGAGTGGTCTGTGGGCCTTATGTAATTGTTTATTTCGTGCCCTAACAAAGATTTATACTGTAGCCTTGGGGTACGTAGAGGAGAGAGTAGGTAAAATTTGGCAAATGTGTATATAGTTTTACCTAGATGTCATATCCATAATGGAAAAGATATTCTTCAATGCAAAGAACAAGTCGCTACTCATGTGTTACTAGCATGCAGAAAGACAATAGTGTGTGCTTAATGAAGATTTGAATTTGACGCTTTTATTTATTTATATTTTCAGGCTTTATTTATTTTTAAATATGCAATGAAACCTGTGAACTCACAATGCTACCTAAGAACTAGTTAAGAACTACCCAAAATTTATATGTACCTGTGTGTTCCTCCCCCATCCCATCAGCCTGCCTTCCCACTCCCCCACGACAGAAAATCGTAATTAGGAATTTTCTGTTTATCATCCCCTTGCTTTTTAATTTCTTCCTTTGTTTTTGTGTTTCCTTTTTTTTCCCTTTGGACCTCATTGCTTTTGCTTTTGTTGCTGACGTTTGGCTGGTCACTACAGGGATCGAAACCTGCATGGAACCTTGGGTTTGAGAGTGCAGGCAGAGAAACCTTATCTCTGATTGTTATCAGGCTGCCATACTTCATAACTGTCGTCCCTTTGTTTACGTTCAAGATGAGTCACCGTTCCACAGCACTATATGCATGCTAATATCCTACTGCAACCATTTGGCAGTTTTACTGGAAATTTCTATGTCCTTAGTTTTGTGTATCTGTGTGTGGGTGCTGAAAACCTTACGGATGTTTGATTTTGGGGATACCTTGTGGAAGCACCATGTGACAACAGTTTCCATTCTGGGGCCTGTTATCTGGGCACAAAGATCTACAACTTAGAAGAATAAGGGCAGGTGATAAATCTTTCCATTCTAAAACAATTTGATGTTACCGTTGCCATCTGTTCTGTATCTAGGTCTATATACAAAGACTTAAAAAAAAAAGTAACCTTTTAGAAGTTTTTTTTTAATTCCATTATGGATAGTGGGAAGTGCATGAAAGTATTGAGAATCAAATGAATCATTTCTAATCTCATCTTCCAGAGATATTCCTGTTAACATATGGCTGTATTTATTTCTANGTTTGGCTGGTCACTACAGGGATCGAAACCTGCATGGAACCTTCGGTTTGAGAGTGCAGGTAGAGAAACCTTATCTCTGATTGTTATCAGGCTGCCATACTTCATAACTGTCGTCCCTTTGTTTACGTTCAAGATGAGTCACCGTTCCACAGCACTATATGCATGCTAATATCCTACTGCAACCATTTGGCAGTTTTACTGGAAATTTCTATGTCCTTAGTTTTGTGTATCTGTGTGTGGGTGCTGAAAACCTTACGGATGTTTGATTTTGGGGATACCTTGTGGAAGCACCATGTGACAACAGTTTCCATTCTGGGGCCTGTTATCTGGGCACAAAGATCTACAACCTAGAAGAATAAGGGCAGGTGATAAATCTTTCCATTCTAAAACAATTTGATGTTACCGTTGCCATCTGTTCTGTATCTAGGTCTATATACAAAGACTTAAAAAAAAAAGTAACCTTTTAGAAGTTTTTTTTTAATTCCATTATGGATAGTGGGAAGTGCATGAAAGTATTGAGAATCAAATGTTTGATGTTACCGTTGCCATCTGTTCTGTATCTAGGTCTATATACAAAGACTTAAAAAAAAAGTAACCTTTTAGAAGTTTTTTTTTAATTCCATTATGGATAGTGGGAAGTGCATGAAAGTATTGAGAATCAAATGAATCATTTCTAATCTCATCTTCCAGAGATATTCCTGTTAACATATGGCTGTATTTATTTCTAGCTCATTTGCCTTGCATATATTACTGTGAGTAGCAACCCTCCCTCCCTCCTCATGGAAATATGATGCCTGTGTGTATGAATATTTTGACCATAGTTGGAATAGTGTTTTATATACTAGAGTCGCATCATAAGTGCAGTTAGACTCCACCAATGTAACTAAAGCACTTTATAAAAAGAGAAAGTGAAATTCTTTAATTATACTTATTCTTCCCCACACCCCACCTCTGCTAGATTTAAAATAACCTTGGCCTACCTCCTTCTCACTGTCTCAGGAAAAGGAAAGGCACAACAGAAATGTAAAGAGAAACTAGAAAGGCTGGTTCTTGGAGTTTAAGCTTCTGAAAGTCCCGGTCCTGGCAGTTGAGGGGATTTTTAGATGTAATTTGTATTATCAATGATTTGGGCGTCTTGAACTCCTTTACTATCAAACCCTGCATAATAGATGTGATTCCATTTCACATGACATTGTGTTCTGTGCTTCCCATCCCTCAGCCTTACATTAAATCATGGCCTTGATAACACAGACTCTTGCAGGTTTTTGGATTTCATTCTAAGCACATTGAGAAGCCCATGAAGGAATATGGGCTGGAGAAAGGCAATCAGATTCATACTTTAGAAAGATTGTTTTATGTGCAATGGAAGAGGCCAAAATGGAAGGTGGGTGGCTAATGGGGAGGCTTCTGTAATAGTCCAGCAATGAAAAGTGTGGTGGGAAGAAGTGTGTCCCATTGAAAAGATACACAGGAGGCAGAATTGGCTGAACTGGGCAACTGATGTGATGTGGGGGATATGGAAGATGGAGCGAGTCAAAGATGACTTTGAGGTACAAGAAGGTGCTCATTATTTCTCCTGAAGTCGTTACTTTAATGTGTATTTCCATTGCGGAAAAAGAAAAACCATTTAGGTTGCTAACCCCGTTGAGGATATTCTGAAACCATAGGTGACTTCTGGATTCTTACTGGATGAGTTAGTCCACCTCATGGACTTCTACTGACTACTCAGATTTTCTGGACTGCAGCAATTTAGGCAATAGATGTTCTTATTACTGATAGTAACTTAGGCCAGCACTCCAACCTGCTTGCCCACAGTTTTGGGCAAGTTCGTGATGTTCTCAGGTGTGCCCCACAGTAACACTAGTCATTGACTTCAGCCTTCAGAATTTTATCTTCAGTCTCTTGAAAACCAATGGCCTGTTTACACCACCGTTATTTCAGTCCTTGTGAAGCTGAAGCCTTAGGTCTCTTCGTTAGTAGATCACATGAAATCTACTAATACTTGATGATTCCTCAAATGTGGTCATAGGAAGCTGAATAGGTGATAGCTGTTCTATTGGGTTTGCAAACCACTAAACCCACAGAGGGCCAAGGGAGAGTTCAGTTACATGTTAGGATTCATCTACATTGCCCTATTCTTTGAGTCAGAGCAGTGGTTCTCAGCAGAGGATGATTTTATCTCCCAGCAGACATTTGGCAATGTCTGGTGATGTTTTTGCTTGTCACAGCTGCTGGGGAACAAGTACTGGTGTCTGGCATCTAATATGTAGAGACCAGGATTGCTGCGCAGCATTGTACAATGCGGAGCACAGACCTCCTACAACAAAGTTATCTGGCCCCGTATGACAATAGTGCTAAGATGAACCCTGAGTTAAAGTGATGTTTTATTTTTTCCAGGTTATTTCTCCCCTATTATTCACTTTGAATGACTATGGATCCTACTTTCTTTTTGAAATCTTTAAATAATGGCAATGACAACATATTTTAAGAATGAAAACAGACTTTCTTAGAAGAGTGTTGAGTTACTAGAGATTAAAATATTTAAAAATGACTTATAGCCCAGATGTGACTAAGAAACAATATTAAAACTCATTTTAATCACTTCTCATCTAATTTTAATTTTGGATGGCATGTCTATAAATAATTGTTGAAGTTTGGAAGTGGATATTGTCTTGTTTATCCAACTTAGCATTATCCCTTTAATGAGAGTGTTTTTTCCTCCCCCAGTCTAACAGCTATAGAAGATAGGTTTTTAGATGTTTTACACATAAATATTCCTAGAACATGTCTGAACTGGAGCAATACATTCTCTAAAGATGAGCTGAAAAAAGTTTGTCTAAAATGTAGTCACTTTAAGATGGGGGGAAGTTGGCTTATAGTACAAAATCATTTGAAAAATTAACTTTGAGGTTGAATGAAGCATATTGTTGCTTTCAAATATGTGAAAAAGATTATCTCTTGGATCCTGTGAAAATCTTTTGGTGTTTTCTTGGTGTTGTGTGCAAAGATAGCATGCCTGGGATGTCTGCCTGCAGTGAGAAAACGAAGGAAACAAAGGAGTTAACAGTAGACTCCCTAATGAACAGGTGATGCCATTCTATGCTGGATGCTGATTCCATGTGCCTGGAAGGGTGGGCTTAGTGTACAGAGACACGTGCCACAGTGTCCTGGGAAAGCGTTCAACGTGCTCAGCTAACCCCCATCACCGTCAGGGCACCGAGCATTTCCTGGGGTTCTAGCTGCCAGATCTGCATCGTGGAGCAAGTGTAGACCCCAAGACTTTGCACTTAGAGGGAAGATGGCTTTACTGGCTACTTGGCCTTAACTCCAAAGTATGTTTGAGTTGCTTTGGGTGTTTCTGCAGAAGAGAATCCTCTGGACAACTATTTTGTTTTGTTTTTCCTGTGGGAGGTTGATTTGGTAAAAACCAAGCAAGTTCATTGTACACCTGGTTGTTAATGAGCCTGGATAAACCCATCGTGTGGGATTTCACCAAGTGACTCATGATCCTAGGAGAGCAGTGAGCAAAAAGGCAAACGTCAATCCCCATGTAAGCCTATATGGGCCTTAAAAATAATCATAAAAATAAATTAGCAGAATTATAAGAAGCACAGAGAACAAAGTATGAACAGGAGGGGGAGAGTGAGTCACAGTCCCTTCACCTTCAAGCAGCTATTTTTATCTTTTGCTTATTTCCATCCAGACACTAACAATATCCATTTTCAGATGTGTAGCCTGCTTATTTTATATGTGTTGCTAACCATAAATGCTTTCCACGTTGGTACAAAGTCATTGCTGTAAGTTATGAACACTGTAGTAGTTGATATCAGTGCCTTTCAAACTTTACCTGTATTCCCATCACCTGAGAACATTGTCTGAATGCTGCTTCTCATTCAGAATGTCTGGGTTAGAACCTGAGGACCTGGATTCTCAACTAGTTCCCAGGGCTGCTGCTATGGATGGTATATTAGTTTCCAGTGGCTGCTGTAACAAATTACCACAAACTTCGTGGATTAAAACCACAGAAATTTGTTCTTTCACACTTTAGAGGCCAGAAGTTGGGAATCTAGTTGTCAGCAGGGATGTGTTCCCCTCCAGAGGAGAATCTGTTCCTTGACTCTTCCTGCCTCTTATTTCAAGATGTGATATAGATGGCATCATACAGAAAGTAACATTTATAGGCATTCTTCACTCAGCATAATTTCTGGAGATTCATTCAGGCCATTGCATGTATCAATAGTTCCTTCCTTTTTTTACTGCTGAATAATATTTCCATGATGTGGATGTATCGCACTTTGTTTTACCATCTGCCTGCTGAAGGACATCTGTATTGTGTCCATTTTTTGGACTATTTCAGCATAATTTCTGGAGATTCATTCAGGCCATTGCATGTATCAATAGTTCCTTCCTTTTTTTATTGCTGAATAATATTTCCATGATGTGGATGTATCGCACTTTGTTTTACCATCTGCCTGCTGAAGGACATCTGTATTGTGTCCATTTTTTGGACTTTTTTTTTTACCATCTGCCTGCTGAAGGACATCTGTATTGTGTCCATTTTTTGGACTATTTCAAGTAAATTGGCTAAAAACATTTGTGCTCAGGGTTTTTTGTGGGCATGGTTTTTCATTGTTCTGGAATGAATGTTTAGGAGTACAGTTGCTGGGTCATATATGGTAGGTACATGTTTCGGTATTTAAGAAACTGCCAAACGGTTTCTCAAAGTGGCTGCCTCATTTTATATTCCCACCTGCAGCGTGTGAGTGCTCTCTCCTAGCCAGCATTAGGTGTTGTTATTTAGACATTCTGATATGTGTGTGGAACATGTTTCGGTATTTAAGAAACTGCCAAACGGTTTCTCAAAGTGGCTGCCTCATTTTATATACCCACCTGCAGCGTGTGAGTGCTCTCTCCTAGCCAGCATTAGGTGTTGTTATTTAGACATTCTGATATGTGTGTGGAGATATCTCATTGTGCTTTTAATTTCCATGTCCCTAGTTGCTAATGATGTTGGACTTCTTTTCAAGCACTTATTTGCCCTCTGTGTAGGAAGAGAAATGTTCATATTTGATGTCTGCTTGGTTCATATCTTTCACCTATTTTCTACTTGGGTTATTTATTGTTGTTGTTATACTGTTGGATACTGAAAGTTTTATTTTATTTTATTTTATTTATTTTTTTGTTTTGGAGGCTGGCTGGTACAGGGATCAAACCCTGGACCTTGGTGTTATCAGCACCACACTCTCACCAACTGAGCTAACTGGCCGACCCTTGAAAGTTCTTTATATGTTCTACATACCAGTCCTTTGTCAGGTATGTAGTTTGCAAATATTTTCTTCCAGTCTTTTTGTCCTTTGGCAGACTTTTTTTGCAGGAAAACTTAATTTTCATGAAGTCCAATATATCAGTTTTTCATTTTATGATTCATGGCTTTGATGTCAAGTCTAAGAACACTTTGCTCTAGATACTGAAGATTTTACACATTTTATAGTTTTGTATTTTTATGGTTTTACATTTAAGTTCATCATCCATTTTGAGTTAATTTTTGTGTAAGATGTGAGGTTTAAGTAAAAGTTCATCTTTTTTTTGGCTATGAGCATCCAGTTGTTCCAGCACCATTTGTTGAAAAGGTTATCCTTTCTGTGCTGAATTGTAGTGGTTGTGAAATATCAGTTGAGTGTATCTGTTTCTGGGTTCTGTATTCTGTCCCATTGATGTATGTTCTAGCCCTCTATCAATACCATATAGTCTTTAATACTGTAGCTATGTAATAAGTCATGAAATCAAGTAAGCTGATTCCTCCAACTTTATTCTTCATTTTCAAAAATTTTTTGGTATTCTAGTTCCTTTGCCTTTTCATATTAAATTGAATAATCTTGTCTATATCTACAAAAAAATTTTATGGAATTTTGATAAGAATTACATTAAACCCATATAGCAGTTTGAAGAGAGTTGATGTTTTTACTGTGTTGGCTCTTTCAATCCATGAATATGATATGTACCTCCATTTGTTTAGGTGTTCTTTGATTTATTTCATTACTGTTTCCTAGTTTCCAGCATACAAGTCCTGTGTATGATTTACTAGATTTATAATTAAGGGTTCCATCTTTTGTGAGCAATTGTAAATGCCATTATATTTTAAATTTAGATTTCATTGTGCTCGTTACTAATATATAGAAATACATTTATTTTTGGATTATCCTGTGACCTTTCTGAACTCACTTACTAATACTAGGAGGTTCTCTGTTTTAATAGATTTTGAGATTTTCTATGTAGATAATTGTGTCATCTGCAAATAAAGACAATTTTGTTTTTTCTCTTCTGATCCATATGTCTTTTATTTTCTTTTCTGGCTTTTTTAGCCAGCACTTTTGCCGGAACTTAGCAGTTTGTTAAATAAGCGTTGTGAGAGTCTGCACTTTTCCCAGTCTTAGGTAGGAAAGTATTTCATTTTTTACCATTAAGCATAATGTCAGTTGTAGGCTTTTGTAACTGTTCTTTACCAATTTGAAAAATTCTCATCTTTTTAATAATTTTCTGAAAGTTTTTATCTTTAATTGGTATAGAATATTAGCGGGTACTTATGAATCAGTTGATATGATCGTGTCACATTTCTTCAGTAATGTGTTAATATTGTGGATTATGGTGAGTGATTTTCAAATAATCAACCATGCATCCGTGGAATAAACTCCACTTGGTCATGGTTTATAATTCTTTTTATGTATTGCCAGATTCAGTTTACTAAATTGTTCTGTAGAACATTTACATCTAGGTTTGTAGGAGACATTGGTCTATGGCTTTCTTTTTTGGTACTGTCTTTGGTTTTGGTATCAGGATAATACTAGTTTCATTAAAAAATTGGGAAATTTTCCTTTCTCGTAGTATTTCTGGAGGAGACTGTATATAATTGGTGTTAATTTTTTAAACATTTGGTAGGCTTCTCCAGTAGAACGGTGTGGCCTGGGAGATTTCCATTTTGAGTTTTTAATTTGCATATTCAATTTCCCTAATAGTTCGCAGGCCATCCAGATGTACATTTCATGTTGGGTAAATTATGGTAGTTTGTGTTTTTCAAGCTATTAGTCCAATTCATCTAAGTAGTCGCATGTATGTCTGTAGATTTGTTCATTGTATTCAAACTCTTTGTTTTATTGATTTTTCTGTGTTGCTTTTTTGTTTTTAATTTCATTGACCTGTGTTCTTATCCTTATTATTTTCTTCCTTTTCCTTGCTTGGTCTTATTTTGCTCTGTCTGGTTTTTTAAGTTCATGAGGTGGGAGCAGAGATTACTGATATTGAAATTTTTTTTTAATGTAATTCCTGTAAATTTTTCTCTCATCAGTACCTTAGCACAAATTTTGACATGGTGTATTTTTATTTTTATTCAGTTTAACGTATTTGTTTATTTCTCTTGAGACTTTCTCTTTGACCCATGAGGTTTTTTTTTTTTTTTTAAGATGCTTAATTTTTGTTTCTAAGTGTTTGAAGGTTTTTCTCTTTCTTTTATTGATTTCCAGTTTGATTCCCTGTGGTTATAGAACACACTCTGTTCAATTATTACTTCAATTATTTATAAATTTGTTGAGGTTTATTTTATCATACAGAATATGATCTTTCTTAGTATATGTTCCATGGGCACTTGAAAAGAATGTTTATTCTGCTGTTCCTGGGTGGAATGTTCTGTAAATGTCTATTATGTCCTGTTATTTGAAGGTGATGAGTTTTTGTAAATCTTGCTACTTCTCTAATTTGATCAAGTGTTGAGAGGGCTGTTGAAGACTCCAACTATAACTGTGTTTTTTTCTCCTTTTAGTACTATCACTTTTGCTGTATGTATTCTGCAGCTCTCTTGTTTGGTGCATACACATTTAGGATTGCCTGTCTTCTTGGTGGTTTGACCCTTTTATCATCACACAATCTCTCTGTGTAACTTTGCACTGAAGTTTACTTTGCCTCATATTAGTATGGCACTCCTGCTTTCTTTTGGTTAAGGTTTGCGTGATATATTTTTCCATTCTTCACTTTTAGTGTGCCTATAGTGTTATATTTGAAATGAATTTCTTGTAGACAGTATACACTTGGGTTATGTTTTTAATCTACTCTGTTAATCTGTCTTTAAATTGTTTTGGAGTTTTTTAATTTTGTTTTTAGGTCATTTACATTTAGTGTAAATATTGACATATTAGGGCTTAAATCTGTCTTTTTATTTTTTTCTTTTCCAGTTATTCTATCTCATTTATGTTCTTTTTCTTGCCTTCCTGTGTGTTGAGCATTTCTTATTAGCATCTATTTTGATTAATTTTTCTCAAATGTTTTTGAGTGTATCTCTTTTTGTAAGCTTTTTAGTAGTTTCTCTAGTTATTACATTATATGTACATAACTTATCACAGCCTACATTTGTGAAATGTCATTTTACAAATTTAAATTAATTATTGAAATGTTACTTCCCTTTACCTCCTGTTTATAATATTATTATCTGAAATATTTCCTCCATGTACACTTAGAACCACATCAAACAGTGTTATGCTTTTGTTTTGATAAGCAGTGTTGGAAAACTCAAGAGGATAAGGAAAATGTATTGAACTTACCTACATTTTAGCTCTTTCCATTGTTTTTCTTCCCTCCTTTTGTTCCACAATTTCTGCTCTTACAACTTGTTTTTTGTTCAGAGAACTTCTTTAGCTATCCTTTTAGGTTTGTTGTCAACAAAGCCTGTTAATATTCCTTTATCTGAGGATGTCTTGATTTCCCCTTCATTCCTGAAGAATATTTTCAGTGGATATAGAATTCTCAGTTGACAGTTTTTTCTTTGAGCATTTGAAAAATGTTGTACTCCTTTCTTTCTGGTTTTCATGATTTCTGATGAAAAATCCACTGTCACTCTATTGTTTTTTTTTCTACATAGGAGTCATTTCTCTCACAGCTTTCAAGATATTTTTTCTTTTCCTTTAGTTTTCAAAAATTTGATTATGATGTATTTTGGTGTGAATTTCTAAAAAATCCTGTTTCAGGTTTGCTCACCTTGTCGAATTTGTATATTCATATCTTTTGCTAAATTTGAGATGTTTTCAGTCATTTTTTCTAGTAGTTTTTTAGCTATGTTCTCTTTCTCCTTTTCTTTGGGACTTCAGTGACACAAATGTTAGATCTTTTATTATAGCCTCATAGGTCCCTGAGGCTCTGTTCTTTTTTTCCAGTTATTTTCTGTTTTTTCAGATTGAATGATTTTTTTTTTTTTTTTTTTTTTTTTTTTTTTTTTTTTTTTTTG
>NW_007727857.1:273635-290952 GCF_000696425.1 Galeopterus variegatus | reverse complement strand
TAAACCCCAAAGGGCCCCGGGGGCCCTTTTTTTTTTTCCCGTTTTTTTTTTTTTTTTAAATTTAATGATTTTTTTTTTTTTTTTTTTTTTTTGTCTTTTTTCGTGACCGGCAACAGATCGCAACCCTCAGTGTTGCGCCCGTACCGGACCGGGACCAGCAACGGGATCGCAACCCTCGGTGTTGCATCCGCACCCCGCTCAGCCAGTGAACAGCCGGTCTGTATGTGGGATCCGAACCCTCGGCGGCAGCGCCACCGCGCTCCCAAGCGGTGCACTGTAGCAGTGCACCACCAGGCCGGCCCCAGATTGAATGATTTTTAATGTTCTACTTTCAAGTTGACTGATTCTTTCCTCTGTCATCTCCGTTATGCTGTTGAATGCATTCATTGAGTTTTTTATTTCACTGGTTATAACTTAAGGTTCTGTAATTTCTATTTTATTTTTATTTCTTCTTTTTCTTTGCTGAGACTTTATACTTCATTTGTTCATTTGTTTTAAATGTGTTTGTAATTGCTCCTTGAATTATTTTCAGAATGACTGTTTTAAAATCCTTGTCAGATAATTGTAACATTTCTGTCATTTCACTGTTGGTGTCTATTAATTATCTTTTTCATTCTGGTTGAGATCTTTCTGATTCTGGGTGTGATGAGTGATTTTCAATTAAAATTTGGACATTTTGGATATTATGAGACTCAATCTTATGTCAGCCTTCTGTTTTAGGTGGTTTTGTTTGATACTCCTTTGGCAGGGAAAGTGGGAAGTGGGTGACACCTTGTTACTGCCAGGTGGGGCAGAAGTCCAGGTTCTCTATTTCTATATTTTTCCATTAACATTCAGTGGGGGGAGTGGCTTCTTATTACTGCTGGGTGGAGTTGGAGTAAGTGTTCTGGATTTCCAATGGGGTCTCCACAGTTAGAGAGGAGAAGGAATTTCTGCCCAGTAGGGTTGAAAATTCTGTTTCTCTACTCAGTTTTCTCTGACACCACCCTGGAGTGGAGAGCAGAGATTGGGGTACCCCCTTACAGCCTGGAAAGGGTGGAAGTCTAGGCTCCCTACTCAGTCATTGCTGGCCTAGGTTGTGGTGAAACCATAGTTTTTTTCTGTGGTGTTTGACTGAAGTAGAGCGGTTATTGTCTAAATGTTTTCCATCTTGCTAGTCTTCCTCTCTCCTGTTTTTTTTTTAGCTAGAGAGAACAGGTATTTACTTGGCTCCCCCCACCTTCATCCCATTGTTTTTTTATCAGTTGCCAGCTTCTTCAGCTCCAATTCTAGTATATATGAGACATACAGGACACCCATGAAACTAATCTCATGCTGAGGTCTGTCCCAGGGTTCCTAGCTGGTCTGCCGCCTTCTTTTTACGTATCAGAGTCATCTTATTTGTTTTATAAATGATATCCTAGGTCAACAGTTGTAATTAGTGGGAGCAATAGGGAAACATACATCTGCCTCATCTTCCCAGAAGGGGAAGTGTTACCCCTTTTCTTTTTGTAGACAGCAGACGAGACATTGACTTGGCTGTACAAACCAGATCACTTAAAAATGAGAGCTGTTGCATTGGCGTGAGGTGTTTGCTAGTAACATGGTTTTAAGGAAGATAATAATTGCTAAGAAAACTAGTATGCAATTATCCAGTTCTTTTCTTTACAGCCCTTTTAAGGGACTGTGAACTGTCACTAATGGAAGGACAGAGAGGGTGAGGAGCTGAGAAGTGATAACCAACCCCACCATCTGTACTGCTGCAGTTCAAAAAGTCACATGGCACCACCAAGTTACATCTTCTTCTTTGTGTTTACTTGAGGTGCCAAATGCTATATTTAAGCCAAGAACTGATTTTGAAAATATTTTTCTACTTCTGTTTTGTCAAACGTGTTCCTTGGCATATTATGTTAGGGCTTGTTCTGCTAAAGCTTAGCAGAGCCTTCTGTTTCTCCAAGCTGATTTGGCTTGCACAACTCAAACATTACACTCTCATTTTGGAACAGAAGTCTTCTCTAGAGATAGCACAAAGTATGTTTTAATTTCCAAGCAGGTAATACTGATCAAGGGAGAGATGGAGTTTTTATTCTTTAATTGTTATTCTTTTATATATGGGACTTCTTTTTTAGCTATTTTCTGCTCAAGCCCTGTTGGACTACATTTCCTCTTTCCAGAATCCTTCTAATTATGGGGGAGAAAAGCAAAGGTTAAGCTAGTCTTCTTTTATTTAGAGAAAGAATTTATTCCCTCTCCACTCCCACTGCTTCACTTGACTTGCCATTAAAAAAAAAAAAAGGAAAGAAAATGTAAGTGGTTTACTTTCATAATTTGACTTTGCTTGCACTTTTAAGATACCAGTGTGACTTCAGTTTATATAAATAGAGCTTACATGTCAAGGTTATAGATAGGGTAGATGTCTAGATAAGCAATTGTCATGCTAGGGGTGGGTCTGGGACTCACAGACCCCTCAAGCCCATTGTCCAGACTGGTTTACAAACCCTTCACACACCAGGCTGGGTCCCCAGACCCCTCACACGCCAGGCTGGGTCACCAGACCCCTCACACATGGGTCTATGAGCTAGTAACTGGCAAAGGTCCTTGGAAGCCATAGGTTTGAGAGCATGGCCGCGTGTGTGCGGTGGCCATGTGAGGCACTAGATGCCAGCCAAGTTGCAGCGCTGCCCATGTGCGCTAACTCCACCCACACATACAATTTGCTTACAAAGAATGCTCTGTACCACCCCCAACCGGATGGGCAGGAGAGGGGGCCTGATTAAATTATTCTATTCTCCCAACAGCAGTGTACAAACATTTCATGCAAAACATTGGTATCAGGATGAAGAAGGTGGTTTTCTGCTAGGCTTAAATATTTTTACTTTGCTGATGGAAAATTCTCGAAGTTTTTTACTAGGAGTCTTTTGGACAAAGGACATGATTATCATAGCACCTGTATCTTAGACAAATGGCTGAGTTATATTTCATTAAAAGGATTTTATTATTCCTATGAGCACTGATGGACTCAACTAAGATATGGGAGTGGCTGCAAGCATTAATTGGTGTTGGTGTTTGAAGACACCTTTTGAGATAGCACATGGTTTAGTATTAGCTTAAATGTAGAATCCCCAACAGAATAATTACCCAGGTTTAAAGCAGTCGCATTGAACTGTGTTTTATTTGTAGAGCCTTCTATTTGTTCTTTCATCTTCTCTAGCTCTTTCTAAATGTGCGGTGCTTTGTATAGCTTCAGAAGTCAGCCTGTGCAACTTTTAAGACATCGTGATTATGATTTCTGGGTGGGAAAGCCCTGCGTTTGTGCTCTCAGCAGGTCCCTTCTCACCTTGCTCTTTGTCATCAGTCACAGCCAGGCGGAAACCTTGGTCCCCCAGCTCCTAGCCCACCCTTTACATTTGATGTCTGTTCTTTAAACTGCATATAAGTGACTTATGACTTTTCCCAGGAATTGGTGTGAAAGTGACGAGTGTGGCTGAGCCACAGTGAGAGACATCAAAGTACAGGTCACTTGGAGTCCCCTGATCCTTGGAGATGAAGTTTCTGCCCAGCTAATTTGAGTTTTCTTTCCTAATCAGGGCTGGCAGAAACACAATTTAAATTCCCGGGACTGTGACTCTAAGAGGGTGTTAGAATTTTGTCACTTCCTCTCCTCATTGATGTTCTTCACTCCCATCCCACTCTGCACCTGCTTCAGAGTCTTACATTTCTTCTTTGAAGCTAAGAGTGCTTCATCCTACGAGACCATACAGGATGTTCTCCAAACAGAAGGTTCTGCATAGATATTCTGACAGTTAGTGAATCTACTTGTGAATTCAGAATCTGAGAAGCAGGCTGGGCTTAGAACCTTGGCTTCATGATGGAATTACTAGGGGAGATTAAAGAGTATCGATTGATGCCTAGTCCCTCCCCAATGAGTCTTACTTAATTGGTCTGAAATGGGGGCTTAGGCATTGGTATTATTTTAGACATGCTGTAGGTGATGCTATTGTTCAGTGAGGTTCAGATCCCTGTCTTAGAGGTGACAACATCCACTCACCACTTACGTTCTGGGTAAGCCTGGCTGGTGCCCTGCTATTAGAACACCCCAGCACCCAAGGAGAGAGCAGCTCTCTGCTTTTGCCATTAGAGCCATGTGGGGAAGTGTAGTGAACTGAATCCCTGCAGGTTCTTAATGTAATTCTCAATTGTCATCACCTAATTTTCTTTTCTTTTTCTTTTTTTTTTTTTTAATATTGGCTTATTATAAAGCAAAATTTTTCATTTGTTGTTTGGCATTTCCCTAGGGTGTGGGTTGGTCTCAAAAGGCATTGCAAAGTGTATTGGAAGTCACTTTAATTTTAAAGATAAATTTCTCCTAAGGACTGGTTTGGAATCGAGCAACAAAGAAGGTGTCACAGTTCCCAGAGGCTGAGGTGTTGACCTGTTTCAGTTTGTTCCTTTAACAAATGTTGTTCCCCTTGGATGTTTTTGTAACTCTAGAGCATCAGGAACTTTCTTGCTTAATAGGGACACTCAGTAATTGGGTTTATTGGCTCATTTGGCATCTTTGTTGCAGTTTTTAAAACGTTATTTTAGGAGTGGGGTGATTTTGTCTGTATATAAGCAATGTATTTGGAGGAGAAGCTGAGAGAATTTAGCTTTTGCGATCGTTCTTGTGAGTAAACACTCAAACAACTTTGAATTGAACTCTTTAGCATTGCTTCCAAAAAAGTGGGGACAAGCAAGCCAGAATAGGGTGATATGTAGCAGGGGCTTGTTAGGATTACTTCTGAGCTGATTGGCTAGGAGGGTGCTTTGTTACTTTTTCTGAGAGGCACAGTCAAATTAATTTTGGTCAAAGACTCCGGAGGGAAAAGTCATCATTGAAATGGAAAGGAGAGACCAAGATGTGTATCAGAGATTTTTAGAATGGGAGAGACTTCTGGGGTTGCTGAATCCAACCTATTCATTTACAGATAAGTAGATTAGGACCAATTTATTAGACATTCCAGCAACATTTATTAAGTAGCATGCTTCATACTGTACTGGAGCTAAAGGAATAGATGATGCATTATTAGTCAAGGTTCTCTAGAGAAACAGAACCAATAGGGTGTATGTATAGAGAGAAGGAGATTTATTGGAAGGAATTGGCTCTGCAATCATGGAGGCTGACACATTCCAAGATCTGCAGTTTGCAAGGTAGAGACCCAGGAGAGCTGATGCTAGTTCCAATCTGAAGACTAGCAGTCTTGAGACCAAGGAAGAGCCCATGTTTCAGTTCTAGTCTGAAGGCAGGAGAAAAATAATTCCCAGCCCAAAAGAGTCAGGCAGGAGGAATTCCTTTTAATTTGGGGGAGGGTAGGTCAGACTTTTTGTTCTATCAGGCCTTCCACTGATTAAATGAAGCTCATCCACATTAGAGAGAGCAGTCTACTCAGTCTATCCATGTAAATGTTAAACTTTAAAAACACTCTCACAGAAACACCCAGAATAATGTTTGACCAAATATCTCGGCACCCCATGACCCAGTCAAGTTAACACATAAAATTAATCTTTACAGGTAACTTCCCCAAACACAAATACTACACAGATTTAGTTCTCATATCCGGGTCTCCTGACCCTTGTCCAGAGTTCTTCTATTTCATTATGCTATTTTCTAACTCATCTGTAATAAATAATAAAGAAAAGATTATAAAAATTGATAAATTGGACTTCATCAACATTAAAAATGTCTACTCATCAAAAGTCATCACTAAGAAAATGAATAGGCAGCCACAGACCGGGAGAGAATATTCTCAAAATATATATCTGCAAAGGACTGGTGTCCAGGACATATAAAGAACTCTTACAAGTCAATATTAAGAAGACAACCTAATAAAACTCAGCAAATGATTTGAATAGAAACTTCACAAATGAGATGACACTTCCATTAGCACATGACAAGATGCTTAACATCATTAGTCATCAGGGGAATGCAAATTAAAATAACGAGTAAACAATATAATATGCATCTAAGGAACATACAAATAAGTGGCGAAATAAAAAATGAATGCCTGATTCTCAGACGTCTGGCAGGGGCTGAGGGAGAGGGAGAGGAAGGCAATTGCTTGATCTTCTGCACGTCCATACAGTTTGCACAGAGCTGGAAGGAAACCCTGCCTCTGTGCTTGTACACCTTTGGCCGTACAGTGGACTACAAACAGAAGTGGCTGTGTGAAAGCAGTCTGGTAATAACACATTGGTTTTAATTAGTTTGCAGTAGTGAGATATGGAAAGTGTGATTCATTTAACTCGTGTTTTTGTACATTAAGTCACAATTCTGAACTTTTTAAAAAAAACTCTGTTTGGAGGACCAAATTCCATGAAAGGTGTTTTTGAAACATATTACATGGAGGAGGGTAGCATTACATTGCACAGTCTTATTCAGTCCTCATGACAGCTCTGCTGGGTAGGTACTGTTATTAACCCCATTTTACTGATGAGGAAATTGAGGCCCAGAGTGATTAAGGAACTTACCCAAGAACACACAGAGCTAGCAAATGGCAACATAGGGTGGGAACATAGTTCTGCCTAGTTCTGGTTTAGCCACTGCTGGTGTTGTTTTACTTAGTATTATCATCCTACGTTCATTCATTCAATTAGTCACTCAGTCTATGCCAACTCCTCTTCTAAGCCAAGAGGGTCTTCTTGAGGCTGAAAGGGTCTCAAATCTCATAGGAATCTCTCGTGGAGGGAGGGTGACAGGTAGTAAACAAGAAAAAGGAAGATAAGATGATTTCAAAGAATGATAACTGTGGTAAACAATAGGGTAGACACTGAAGGAGTAGCATTCCTTGCATGGGGTTGGCTGGGAGGGCCTCTGCCAGACCGTTGTGAATATGATCTCAAACCTGCAATGCCAGCCAGCAGTGAGCTCTGCAGTCTCTCAAGCATTCCTTGCATGGGGTTGGCTGGGAGGGCCTCTGCCAGACCGTTGTGAATATGATCTCAGACCTGCAATGCCAGCCAGCAGTGAGCTCTGCAGTCTCTCAGTCAGCAGCCCTATACTAGAAGATGTGTGCATGTTTAAGCATGTGCATGTCAAATATGATCTTAGCAGTTTGGAATCATTCTCAATGTTGGTCCTTTTGCAATATTCTTTTCTAATGCTCTCTTGGATCTAAAAGAAAAATAAGAAAGAAAATTCCATGTACATGTTCAGGGGCAGGTAAATATACCTGTCCCTGAGTGCTGTACCTTTACCACTCTCCCCTGTGGGACTACCATGCTGGGGTTGCTGCAGTGACTGGGGAGTGCTGCCTGCAGGTAGTTGGGAGCTGCCAAGAACAGGGATGCTGATGTCCAGAGGTCCATGGGACAGACCCACAACAACAAAGAATTGTCCTGCCCCAGATGCCAGCTGTACTTCTATTGAGAAACACTTGGTGAGGCATGCAGTGTGCTTAAGCTTGTGTATATTGAAGCCTCCTCATGAGCTAAGGGGATAAGATTTGGTTGGCCTGGTCTGGGGTTTTTGGTTTTTTTTTTTTTTGTCCTTGGATTTTATTTAGGTCTTTCCTATTTCTGTGACAAAGGCCAGGACTCTGACCTGATCTAGTTTATTACATTCAGTGCTTTCCCTCTTTTCTGTGGGTATGTGAAATGGCAAGACAGAAAGTGGCTTACTGAGTTTGTTTTTCTTTCCTTGTATATAATGTTAAAAATGCTGTAGCCCATTGGCTTGCCAGTCTGCTCTCTCTGGCCAAGAAAAAAAATAGCCTTTAAGAGCAGTGTTAATCTGCGACCAGAGAGCCTGTCAGGGGAAACCAGGCTGGCAGATGTGATGGGGTTGCCTAACATAAATCACCTTGCATTGTGGAGGTTGGCATATGGCCAGTGAGTGTCCTAATTATTGAATGGCTTTTATAGCCCCATTATTTATAATCACTCTTGAATAGCAGCTGGAAGACTACAATGCGGTAGAATGAAAATAGTAGACTGTGAAAATTGTAATTGTTTATGGAATTATGGAGATTAGAAATATCTGATGATCAGTCTATGAAGTAAGAACTCTCTTCCCTAAATATTTTTTAACCTGGTTTTCTATGCACTGCACTCTTTAAAGATGAGAGTTGTGGTCAATCTGGAGAAATGAATCTTAATGAGTTAGGAATTTTTAACTTAATGGATTTGCAGCCTATAAAATAACCTGCACACAGGCACATTCAACAATTGGTTCTATCTCTCTCCCACCCCCTCCACCTGTGTGGGACCATAGCAATTACTTGTGACTCTTAAAAGTTTCTGACTTAGAAGCATATTTAAAGAGTGTTGCTATGCAAAGAATAGATTCATAAGGATGCTCCGCTGATGGGAAATTGTCTCACTTTTTTCGGACCCATCAAATGATGTGTGTACCACTGGTGGTCTCTGTTCTCACAGTCCAGTAGAAATTGAAGTGGTGGGCTAAACTCTAATTCTGTTTGTATGAGATTTCCCAAAGTATCACTTTTTTCGGACCCATCAAATGATGTGTGTACCACTGGTGGTCTCTGTTCTCACAGTCCTGTAGAAATTGAAGTGGTGGGCTAAACTCTAATTCTGTTTGTATGAGATTTCCCAACGTCGGTCAGAGCACCTGGAACTCTGGCCCCAGCCAACTGTTGCATGAATGATATCAGATCACACTAGAATAAGGTTTGTAACCCAGATGATCTGTTCCTGTTTGAGTATAAATTAGGGTGAGGCCAGGAAGATAGAGAAACAGCTGTGTTAATTACTATGTATGTTCAAGGCTATGGAATACCAATGGCATCTCTGTCATATTTGCATAAAAACAATTAAAACATTTTAATTGTTAGCAGAGTCCTAAAACCCTAGAGTACAAGGCTTTAATCTTGGGTGCTGGAACCTTCCTTATATGCCCTGGCTGAGTGTTCTCTGGAAGCCAGTGCTGTTCAAATGTCACTTTCTTAGTTTCTTCATGTAGCAGTAATTGAGAGGGATATTGGGACAACTTTATGATGTGGCATTTTAGAAGGGAAGTCTGTCTTTGATTTTCATTAAGATTCATATAGATGTTTTCCAGTGTCATAGTGAATGTAATTACTTTAGAAGAATAATTTCACCTTTTTTTATTTTTAAAAATTTCAATACTAAAGTTGAAAGAACAGCATAATATGTATATCACTATCACTAAGATTCAACAGCTATTAACATCTTGCCATACCCTTTTCATCTCTCCATATTTACACATATTTCCGTTTTCCCAAGTTATCTGAGTGTAGGCTGTAGATATCGTGACATTTCATTCCTAAATAAGCATCAACACCAAACGATGACATTTACCTGTAAGCCTTGTTATACTTGCCATACCTCAACACTCATTTAGAAACATCATCAAACTTTCTGTCTATACCCACCATTCCTCCAGCTTAGCCATAAATATCTTTTATTGTTTTTTTTTTTGTTTTTTGTTTTTTTAAACTCAGGATTCAGTCCAGCTTACACACTATATTATGGTCTTTGCTAAAAGAATAACAATTTACTGAGCACTTACTATGTGCTAGATATTGTGTTATGCCTGCTCTTATTTGGCTTCGAAGCAACCCTTTGAGCAGATACTATTATTATACCCACCTGATATATTAGCGAACTGACTGAGGCTCAGAGAGATTAGTAACTTGCCCAGGGCCAACTGGTGAATTTGGAGCCTGGATTTGAAATAATCACATCTGTCTTGAGATCCAGTGCTCTTAACCACATCCTACTGAGAGAAGCACATTCAGCATGGTTATTTATCATATCAACAAATTCCCATAACACTAGCTATGCTTTTGGAAGACTTTCCAAAAGAAAGAACTGTTTTAAAAATCTTTGCAAGTGTAAAAACTTGAATATGGAAAGAATATGAGTTGCTTTCTTTGCCTTTATTTTCTAAGCTGGCGCTTTCAAATTTGTCTTTATCATCATTCTTATTGGGACCCCCTCCCAGAGTACCTCACTGGTTAAAAACACAAGTAGTTGTACTTTCGTGGCTGTTAATCCCACCTCCACTGCTTACCAGCTAGGTGATAGGGCAATTTCTAAGCCTCAGTTTATTCTTCTGTAAAACGGGACTGGATGTAGAACCAACCTCCTTGGTTGGGAATGAGGATCGTAAAGTTATTACTTAGCACTATACGTGGCCCATTGAAAGCGCTCAGTCATTTTCGCTGTCATCTTTTGAGTCCAGCAGGCCCAATTTGATTCTGATAGAATGTCATTTCAGGAATTTAGCGTCTTCTTGAAGGGCACAGATACACACACGCCTTCAGATTCCACTCTACTCAGAGCGTAGAGATGTCTGCGCTATTTATTAGGGCTGGACACAGGCTCATCTCAGCTATATTACTTTGCCAACAAAGGAGTGTTGCCTTTCTGCTTTCTCTATATAAATACTTTATGTTTTTCTGAACAGATATTACTCCACTATCTTAGTTTAGCTGGAATAAATATAAGAAGCACGAAAGGCTGTAAATAATGAAAAATAGAGATGATGGAATTTAAACCTAAGCTTGCTTTTCTTTCCATGCTTAATTCAAGTTTCTTCTCACTGTGGGATGAGATTTGTTATAAAAAGATTTACCAGGAGAAAAAGAACAGAGGAGGCAGACAGGAAATAATAATAAAGTGGATTTCCTGAAGTGCTAGCAAAATGTTTTGTGCTTATCCATGTGGGGATGTAATGCAAATAGTAGTTTCTTGAGTTTCATCAGCATATTTAAATCTGTTTCGCAGCCTCTATTTCAAATCACAGACTCACCACGCTTTTCTTTTTATTTAAAAAAAAATTTTCCATGTGGGGATGTAATGCAAATAGTAGTTTCTTGAGTTTCATCAGCATATTTAAATCTGTCTCGCAGCCTCTATTTCAAATCACAGACTCACCACGCTTTTCTTTTTATTTTAAAAAAAAAAACTTTTCTTTTTATTTAAAAAAAAATTTTTTTTTTAAAAAGTTTTTTTAGTTTTTTTTTTAAGTTTTAAAGAATCATGACTGAAAGAACAACAGTCTTTATACCAGTAGGGGAATGGATTCAATCTCTGCATCTCTGATGAGCTTCTACCTTCCTGGACTCATGTGTGGTGTGCCTGTTATTAGGCCAGTAGTGGAGTGGCAGCGCTTGAAGTTGGCAAGAAATGGGGAACGTTTGTGAGAAATAGAGAAATAGGCTCATTCTCAGTGCCTAGCTTCCCATATTTTGTTACGGGGCTTTGGTGTGGCATAGGTCATGGGTTTGCAAACTTTAGCATTTGTTAGAATTGCCTGAAAGGCTTATTAAAACACAGATTGCTGAGCCCAGCCTTCAGAGTTTCTAATTCACTTAAGTCTGGGTGGAGCCCAAGATTTTGTCTTTCAAGTAAGTTTTTGAGTATTGCTGCTACTGCTGGTTAGGGGGCCACACTTTGAGAACTACTGGCTTAGACTAACCTGGGGGACAATGAAAACCCTCCACCTCCACTAAGAATTACTTCAGCTCTACCCCAAGAATTACATAAGGAGAATTGCTCACCTGGAGATGCAGGACCAACATCTAGACCAGGTGTTAGCAAACTGTGGCCCATGGGCCAAATCTACAGTCCATTTTTGTAAATAAAGTTTTATTGAAAAACAACCTCAGTTACATGTTGTTTATGGCTGCTTTCAAGCTACAAAGGCAGAGTTGAATATGGACAGAGCCTGTATGTGTTCTCAAGGGGGTGGCAAATAGGTACTATCTGACCCTTAGCCCATTATAGAAAAAATTTTGCTGACCCCTGTTTTAGAAATTGCTTGAATGTTATTTTGGCAAAGGGAAGTTGGAAGTAATTCTGAGATATTGCTTGAATGTTATTTTGGCAAAGGGAAGTTGGAAGTAATTCTGTAAAGAACCAGCCCATTGAGTATTACCAATTTATATGTTATTTAGATGCGAGGGTTTTTTTTGTGTTTTTCTTGGTTCATTTTTGGTTTTTTTTAGTTAAATATATATGATAATGACAGTCATTTGTTATTTCTCAACAAGCCATTTTCTAAATTAATTTTCTTACTGGAACCAGCAGTTTCTCAAAATTGAAAGGAACATAGTTTTACCATCCATGCAGCTTCTCTAGTACATTGTGGACATCTATTTGAATTATTGGTGGAAAATTTTAAAAATCACATAATAAAAAGGGGGGAAATGATTCTCATTTTGACACCATAATTGTTAGATGAATAATGCTGAATTTCCTTCAGACTTTGGTAGAAACTGGTATAACCTTTCTGGAAAGCAGTTTGTCAATATGTATCAAGAACCTTTAAAATGATATTCATACTCATTGATCTAGTAATTCTACTTCTAGGAAATTTCAGCAAAAATGTATGTTTGAGGGTTATCATTACAATGTTATTTATCATAGTTTTTTTTAAAGGGGAGTTATCCAGATGTCTATTAACGTGAAACTGATAGTATGATGAGTCCATTTAAAATTGGGCTGGATGAAGGGAAGCTAATACAGTCTTTTTGGAGAGAATTTGTACCAAGAACCTTGAACATTTTTCTTCTCCCCCCCCAGTATTTCCACTGTAAGGATCATGAGAAAATAATCAGAAATATGGATAGACTTTTGTACAAGGAGGATAATCACAGTGGCAACAATTCATATGCTTATTAATTGGTAATGGTTAAATATGTTGTGATGAATCGATAAGATAAAAAATACTGTGTAGCTCTTAAAACTAAATTTTTGAGCACTAATAATATATTGCAAATACTTATGAATTATGCATTAGAAAATGTGGATGTAAATCCACATATATAGCATGATCCTACACATCTCATTTGATAGGTAATGGAACTCTCTATTCCATTCAAACCTGCTCATCACCAGTTAAGCACAGACAGTGGAATCATTTTTGACTCCCCCCTTGCATTTGGTATCTTCCTCCATCACATTGGCAAAAAGTATTAGTTCCACGTTCAAATTACTTCTCCTCTCTGTCCCCTCCTGCCCTTCTTCCCAGCCACTTCCTTAGTCCACGCCCCTTTAGGTCTTGTGTGATCAGCATTACTGGCTTCTTTCTGTCACCTGCCTCTACACATGACCCACTGCATATCCTGCCCTTCTTCCCAGCCACTTCCTTAGTCCACGCCCCTTTAGGTCTTGTGTGATCAGCACTACTGGCTTCTTTCTGTCACCTGCCTCTACACATGACCCACTGCATGGCTGCAAAAGTCACCTCAAAATTTAGATGTCTTCCACTTCCATGACTAAAATCCCTTTAGTATATAACTACTATGCTTAGAATAAAATGCAAGTTCTTTACGTGGCCTGCAAGACACAAAAGTGTCTGGCCCCGGTTTCTCTTTTTAACCTTGACTCCCTTGCCTGAGCTTTATGCTATTTCTCTAGCATGTCAATCTCTCTTCTACTTTTGAAACTTTTGCACGTGCTGTTTCTTCTGCCTGGAATGCTCGTTTCTCCACACTTTGCAGAGCTAACTAGCCTCTCGTCTTCCACTACTTCTTATCTTAACCATTGCCTCTGTCCAGAGGCCATCCTGTTCATCCTTCCTAAAACAGGATGTCGCTTCCTGCTCAGGCACTCTGTGTTGTCATTGGTGTATCCTCAGGGCTCACAGAGTGTTTGGCTATAGGCACTTAATAAATATGTGTTGTATGAGTGAATGAAATCCCAAAATGTGTATGTGTCTGTTTAAGGGTACATGTGCATATATATATCTATGCATACACAGGACATTCAGTACCAAAATGTTAATGGTGCTGCAAATGAAATTACAGATGATTTTAACTTTCTTTGTTGTACTTTTGTGTATTTTTCAAATCTTGTAATCAATTTATCTTCTTTTTATTGCAGTAAAATAGACATAAAATTTATCATTTTAATCACTTTTAAATGTGCAGTTATATGGCATTAAGTGCAGTGATCACTACTGTCCATCTCCAGAACTTTTTCTTCATTCCCAGCTGAAACTCTGTACCCATTAAATAATAACTCCCCAATAATTTATTTTAATTCTACCATAAGAAAAATGTTAGGAAAAATATGTTAGAAAGAAACAAATAGCAAAATCTTTTTCAGACAAAGCTCACGTAAATGAATTTTGGATTGTAAGTTGGAGAGACTGTCAAACAAGTTAATTTGTTATTCAATTTACAATTTTGTGTTAAAAAACCTATCCTTTATAAATCTAAAGTGCTGAACTGACACAATTTTTTTGGCTGTAATAGCTCCACTACAGTACAAACCATTTGTGTTGCCTTAATAAATGGACGTTTCCTACACCTATAATCAATCCTTGAAGAAATTGTGTGCTAAAGCGGAATTAACCTGGAAGTGTGACTAGTTTAAATATCCTTTTGCAGGTTTTCCTCAACATTG
Source organism: Galeopterus variegatus (assembly GCF_000696425.1). Classification (NCBI taxonomy): domain Eukaryota; kingdom Metazoa; phylum Chordata; class Mammalia; order Dermoptera; family Cynocephalidae; genus Galeopterus; species Galeopterus variegatus. The sequence continues at coordinate 276,597 of NW_007727857.1, read as the reverse complement.
AAAATGTGAAATGTGTTAAAGTGCCAGTTTTTAATTGTGATGAAATGCTATTCTTTGACCTTCTGGATGTGGATGTTTCAGAGCACATATAACATAAGGAGGGAGTTGTGTTTGCCCTCTTGGTCACAAATGGGTAAAGTCAGAGGACTCAAAAGTGGAAACCTAGTTTCTTGACCATGAAGATTATTTTTACTGACTAGCATTCCCCTTAGGATCCTAGGAGATAGAGATCAGACCAAGCAGAGTCTCTCATTATCTATCACCTTGAAAATGATGCCTCTGGTAGAGCTGGCAGAAAACTAGCATGTGGGAGGAAAAGTGGGAGTAACTATACAACTCAAGTGTATTGGGCATCATTTTATGTTTAAATTATAACAAGCAAAATTTGCAACGTAAAAAATTGAAAAAGGAATTCTATCCAGAATATATAAAAAACATCTATTTATCAAGATTAATAAGACAATCAATTAGGAAAATGCATGAAGACTACAAACAGGCAAGTCACAGAAAAGGAAACACAAAAGGCAATTTAAAAGATGTGATAGAACCCTCACTCTTACTAGTAATCAGTAATTGTAAATTAATGCAATACCAAGATACCATCTTATGTTTATTAGTTTGGGAACCATTTAAAAACTTGGATTGTGTAGAAAAGAGTTAAAGGCAACTAGTTTGAATGCCAAATTGGCCCTCTGTTGGCATCTAGGAACTTGGATTTTGAGAGGATTTCTTCTGTTCCTGGAACTGATAAGAGTAGTTCACTACGTCTAAACTGTTTGTTTAACTGATATCATTTATGCCTTCCTTCTGAGAGTCTGGAGTCTCGTTTTGTGCCAGGCAGAGACTGCCTACCTGGTCAGCTCCCAGTAAAAACCCGGGGCCTTAGTGGCTAAGGAGCTTCTCTGGTGGTCAGCTTTTCCCACGTGTTCCTCGGGGATTTAAGTATTGGAGAGGACTCTTGGAAACTTGCACCCAACTTCCTCTGTACTTTGCCCATGAGCCTTTTCCCTTTGCTGATTTTGCTTGGGATCCTTTTGCTGTAATAAATCATAGCCATGAGTATGACTATATACTGAGTCCTCTAAATCTTCCTAGTAAATTGTCAAAATTAGGAGTGGTTTTGGGGACTCACAATATAGTGACAATAGCAAGTGTTGGCCTGAGTGTGGAGAAACAGGACCGCCGAAAGTGTTTGTAGACAGGCAAATTGACACTACCATTTTGGAGATGAATTCAGTTATTACTGAGATAAGTTGAAGATGTTTATGTTCACTTCCAGGTTCAGATAAGCTAGAGGGAAAGAAACAAACAAACAAAAAAGACGTTACAGTGACATTTATAGCAGCATTGTTTGTATGGGAAATAGCTTAATTTTCTATGAAGAAGAAATAAATTTTGGTATGTTTTAAAAACGAGATATTATGCAACATTAAAAATAACAAAAATACATTGATCAAACATAGTTAAATTTCTATAGACTAATGTGAGTGAAAAAAGCAGAGATACACTGTTGTGAATTTAAGACACAGAAATATAGATAAGATATAGAAGTGTAAAATAATGGCAAATCCAAAGTCTAAGCCCCCTTTTCCTCCTTTAAGTTATAAAATTGTCTTACAGTAAGTTCTGAGCCCTTTTCTTAAAAAAAAGTTTCATGTATTTCTGACCTATATCCTCTCTTTCATTTACAAAACAAATCTTGAATCTCTAAAAAAGTGAAGATGCTATGACAAACTCTCTGACTTGCAATTTTTTTATTTCATTGGCTCACTGCCCTTGGCAGTTAGGAGAAGATTTATAGACATGTGCCCTGAATAATTGGCAATTAATTTGAGATTAGATGCCAAAAAGTATAGTATTCTTAATGGAATGCGAAGGTTGAAGCTTTTCACATCCAAATGTCAAGGAACACAGAGTAAATGTTAACTGGCAGTATAGTTAACTCTGCCCTTTTGCACATCTGCAGTGGAGAGGAGTTTTACTTTGATGATCATAAACCCTAGCTAGCTTGGTTAGTTTGAACATAGAGTGTAAACCAAGGGTGTCTTAAGAATGCCTTCCAATCTATATACCCCTGATTTATCTTGATAGTTACTATATATGATCCATAAGGATGTAAGAATCTATGTTATATATGGGATAAGGAGATATTATATCCTGAATCTTCTTTTGAATTTTGCTTTTAACTCAAGCAGTACCTTTGGATATCATAGATATCTTTGCTATTCATGGCTCAAGTGATAACTGTCAATGTCTTTTAATGTCAAGAACTGTTGTCTCCTAAGAGGAATACAAGACCCTAGATTGTAGACAATGGGAATTTTGCTGGTAAACATTGTTATCCTTTTAGTCAAATTCTGGATTTGACTATACCAGAATTAGACCTTAAGCTAAAGAGAGCAGAAATGACTATCAGATATCGTGGATTTACCAGTTGGTTTTGTTTCCTGAACTTTAGCTCTAGAACAGTGCTGGGCATATATTGAACACACATTAAATATTTGTTAGCCAGTTTACATATGTCCACACCATTTTAGCACAGGTAGGCTTTTATTCACATCCAGAAACACTAGAAATAGCCTTTAATTCGTATCTTCCTAGGCCTGTATTTTGTTTCTAGCTGCTTCCAAGCCATTCAGATAGATGTTATGTTTATGTGCATTTAAAAAAAAAAAAAGTACACATTTGGGCTGATTTTAGTTCTTTCTCCACTCACCTCAACAGTTTCGACTCAACATCATCATAATGATAATTCCCATAGTTTGTTTAGTGCCTTCTTTTTGCCTTCTTTCGCCCTCTCTAAATGTATTATCCCATTTAATCCTCTCAACAATCTTGGGAAGGAACTATTACTGTATCAGTGTTCTATGAAACCCATGTTGTCACTGTCACAGTCAAGAAATACTGTGTTGGCATCTTCCCCCAAAAGTTCCTGTGTTCCCCCCCCCCCCCCCCCCCCCCC
>NW_007727857.1:271713-273259 GCF_000696425.1 Galeopterus variegatus | reverse complement strand
AGCCAGCGAGCGGGAACCGGTCTGTACGTGGGATCCGAACCCTCAGGCGGGAGCGCCGCTGTGCTTCCCAAGCGGCGCACTATCCAGTGCGCCACCGGGCCGGCCCCTGTGTTCCCCCTTTTATTAAATTATTTTGAAATTATTATAGACTCACAGGACGGTCTAGAAAGATAGTGTAGAGGCCCTGTGTACCTTTCCCCCAGTTTCCCTCAGTGGTAACGTCCACACATGGTACAGATCTTATTCCCTCAAGCCCCTTTGCTGTTAGTCTTTGCTTACCCTCAGTTCTAGATAACCACTTAACTACTTTCTGTCACTAGAAATTAATTCAGCCCGTTCTAAAACTTTATGTGTAAATGGAATCATACAGTATGTTCTCTTTTGCTCAACATCATATGTTCGAGATTCATCAGTATTATTGCCTGTGTTAGTAGTTTTTTCCTAATTGCTGTGTAGTGTCCCATTGTTTGAATATACCGCAGTTTGCTTATCCACCTTTTGATGGACGTTTGGGTTGTTTTTAATTTTTGGCTGGTATGAATAAAGTTGCCAAGAATATTCACCTATAAGTTTTTTTTTTTTGGGGGGGGGCTTGTTTTTATTTCCCTCGTATAAATAAGAGTGAAATTGTTGGGCCGCTTGGCTGGTGAAGGTGTAACTTTATAAGATACTGCCAAGTTGTTTTCCCACTAGGATGAATCATTTTATACCCCCACTAGCAATTTACAAGAGTTCCTTTTGCTCCACAACCTTGTTAACACTTTATATTGTCAGTCTGTTTTACTTTTGCTATTCTAGTGGGTATGTAGTGATTTTAATTTGCATTTCTCTGATGACTAATGATGTCCAACATCTTTTCACATACCTAATGACCAGTCATATGTATTCTTATGTGAACTGTCTGTTCAAACCTTGTGCCCTGTTTTGGAGGGGCTTGTAGAGTGGGTGGGTGTTTGTCTTTTTCATTTGATAAATACTTGATGAGTGAATGAATGATCTAAGATTGACTTGAATATATGTGGGTTTTTTTTGACCACTTGTAACCTTAGGCATAATACAACTCAAATAAGGTAGGTCAAATTGGGTTTCATTAGTCTACTCGAAATGAACAGCTATAGCAGGGAATCTTATTTTAAACACGATATTAAAATAAAGTTTCCCACCGTAGGTAAGAAATATCATCATCTTAACCATCACTGTCATGCTCATGTTTTACTCTTTTTGACCATGCGGAAGTTATCATCTGAAAACATGAGTTTTGTGGTTCACGTGGTTACTGGATTGCTGCATTCATTCTCTAAGGCTAAAAATGCTCTTACCTTATTTTTATCTTATCTAAGAATGAAAGAACAATCTTACCCTTGTTATTTTTAGCAGTCAATAAAGCATCATTCTCCATTACGAAGGAATGCTAGCTAGGTTGATCTACAAGCCTTCTGTGATCCTGTAGACTATTTGTAATTTTGATTTTAAAAAATGTGTCTCCTCGGGCCGGCCCGGTGGCGCACTGCTACAGTGCGCCGCTTGGGAGCACGGCGGTGCTCCC
>NW_007727857.1:269955-270803 GCF_000696425.1 Galeopterus variegatus | reverse complement strand
ACACTGAGTGTTGCGATCCGTTGCCGGTCACGAAAAAAGACAAAAAGGAAAAAAAAAATGTGTCTCCTTTCTATGACACATTTTTGAACAATATAATATTTTTAGCTTTTCTTTTCTTCTAAGTGTAAAGAATTACAAAGAAGTAAACACATAGACCCACTTTGATAATTGTGACTTAACAACAACAATAAACAATATGTATCTAGAGTTTGAAAAGTAACACAGGATAGGGAGATGTATATATATATAATCTGTCCACCTGTCTATATAATGAAGAGTGAAGTCTCCTCCAGTTTAAGTTCTTTTCTCTAAAGGAAATCACTATTAAAACTTTCTTATGATTCCTTCTATTAACACAGTCTCTACTTTTTAAAATTCCTTTTTACACAAAAGGAATCCAACATTATGTACTATTTCACATCTTTTCCCCCCAATGTTAACACATGAAGGTCTAACTTATGCAGAGTAATTATTACATGGTTGTACTATGCTTTACTTAATTGATCCCTTTTGGTTCTTTCCAGGTTTTTTGTTTTTATTTTTATCCATGTGCTGTTATAAAAATGCTATGATAAGGCTGGCTGGTTAACTAAGTTGGTAAGTGCATGGTGTTATATAACACTAGGGTCAAGGGTTCAAATCCTGGTATTGGCCACCCATCAAAAATTTAAAAAAAGGAAAAATGCTATAATAAATAATACTGGAGATTTAAGCAGTATTGAAAGTATATCCATAGGGCAAATTCCTATCAATTGAATCCCTGGTCAAAGAACATTTTATGGTTTGACAGTTATTGTCAGATTGTCTTCTTAAGGGTTAGGGTTAGGGTTAGGGTTAGGGTTAGGGTT
>NW_007727857.1:244058-269397 GCF_000696425.1 Galeopterus variegatus | reverse complement strand
ACCTTTGAAAGTATATCCATAGGGCAAATTCCTATCAATTGAATCCCTGGTCAAAGAACATTTTATGGTTTGACAGTTATTGTCAGATTGTCTTCTTAAGGGTTAGGGTTAGGGTTAGGGTTAGGGTTAGGGTTAGGGTTTACTCTCCCACTAATAGGATCCATGAGTGTCTATGGCACATATTTTAATTGTAATAGCCTAGTTTAAATTCTTTGCTATCTTAGCCTTCTAGTGTTATTTGGATAGGACCCCCAAATTAATGCTGTTTCAGTGCTGCTTTATCTTTCTTATGTTCTGGCTTGCCTTTACCCCTGCAGGGAAAAATCTAAAGTATATCCTCCTGAGGACTGAGGGTGGCTGACTAGCATTGCTTCTCGTGGCTTTCTTGCACACGGCTCTCAGCTGTTCAGGCTCCAGGAAGCCCTGTTGTTGATGTGTTCTGTCTGTTTTATATGTTTCCTGCAGGAGGAAGGCTGAACAAGGACCTGCGGCATTTTCTCAATCAACGGTTCCAGAAAGGGTCTCCTGATCATGAGCTTCAGCAGACCATAAGAGATAACCTGTACCGCCATGCTGTGCCTTGTAAGTAGCCAGTCTTTGACGTCTCACCATTGGGTGGAAGTGTGAAAAGTCGAGGGGGGACAGAAATGCTCCACTGCTGATTCTGGAACACTTGGCGGCTTGCCCACTTGGTGACTGTATCAGTTGAGTAAATCATAATTGACAATGGGACAAACAGCACGGCTTCACGGTGTGCTTGTGTTTCAGACCTAGCTCTGCCACTTAGTAGTCTGCAATGCTGGCCGAATTATCTACCCTTTATAAGGTCAATGTTGCACGTTAGTGGAAAGGACATGTCAGTAATACTAATGTCATAGACCTGTTATGAGTGGTAAATGGGATGAGGCACGTAAAGCATTTTGTAAAGTACTGACGTGGTGTAAGTTTCCATAAATGTAGCCAGCTTTGTTGTTAATGCTGGAGTGGACCAGGCCAGAGGCCTTTAGACTGACCTCTGTGACCTCTATGGAGACCAGTGGGCCCCTAACTGCCCTCAGTGAAGGGAACACCTCCATGGGCTCCTCCCCACATGTCTCTTCCATTCGGCCAACTTTATCAGATTCATAAATCCAGATTTCATGTACAATTTTGTTTGAAGAAATAGTTCCCACAGATTAAAAAACCCAGTTCCCCAAAACCATTAGATTAAACCAAATCTGAGAAAGAAAGACACAGAACACATAAGAATTCTGAAAGCAGACTTTTTGCGTTAAAGGAAGGCAGTCTGTCTGTCTGTCTACACATAGATACATTGGGCTCAATTGTAGTGGAGTATTACCACATTCTATCACACTATGTTCCTATTCAGCTAATCATAAGGTATGAATCCTGGGAAGACGTGTGGTTGTTTAATTTCACTCAAAATACAAGGAAAGAGTGATTCTGGTTTTATTACTTGGAATTTTTATTTTACCTCTCTATTACCCAGTCCTTTAAAATTTGAAAAAAAAATTGTTTTTTTTTACAAATACATTTTTAACCAGCAAAAGAAAGGAGGAATAACTCAATGTTGCAGGTACCCTGCTTATTGCTGTGACTTGTTTGCTGTAGATGGTTTTCTTTAAGTAATATTTTGCAGTTGATATGCTACAGTGCTAATGTTTCCTGATGCTACTATAAAATAATAAACAGAACTAAACTAAGGCATTCCACAGATTTGCCAGGTCTTAGAATGTAAATCTGTACTGTGAGCTTGACAGATCAGATTCTAGAATATCCCCTTGCCCTCCGTTTTATTCAGATTCTAGAATATCCCCTTGCCCTCCGATAAAACAGAGGTCTGAGAGGAGAAGAGGTTTACTGCAAGTAATGTGGAACAGGGCCTTTAGGGTTTCCTTTTTGCACTGAGTGACACAGATGCACCTGACAGAGAAAATGTTGTGATTGTGTATTAATGGACTCTGTGGCCCTCAGTCCTTGTAGTCTTTCAGCACTGGAGTTGAAAACTGTAATCCTAATAATATCCTCATATAATGTATTTTGGATTGATAATAATTACTAACGCTAATCACATGGGTGGGTCAGGGATTATCATTCTGGTTTTATAGATCAAGAAACCAAGGCACTAAGGTAAGCCGCAAAAGACAAGGCTAAAGGTGACCAGGGCTTTGGGTCTCCTGGGTCTACCATGGCCCTGCCTCTGCCACACTGTCAAGTTTTACTCTTATAATAACCCTTTGAAGTTGGGGGGTCTTTAACAAACCCATTTTACAGATGAGGAAATAGAGTAACAGGGAGATAAAGAAACCAGTAAGAGGCAGATCTGAGTCTTTTTGACTCTTAAGCCATCCAGGGCTGTTTCCATAGCTGTGCCGTAGCTGCCTCTTAAGTTATAGTACAGCAGGTTCAGTGCAGTTTTGCAGAATTCACTAATTGCTGAATCATGATTGTTCTCTGTATAATTTTTTCCCTACTTAGATTCCAATTTAAGAAATGGGGATGAAGCAAATGAGCACACCATTTCTTGACGCATCTGTGGGGTTACCATGGTTACATTTTTGGCATGCTTTCCATTTATTTTTTCCACTGATTTATTGGACCTGACTGTGAGCTAAATGGCTTGATTTTAAACTTACCAGTATATAGGAATTGGGGCAAAAATGACCTCAGTCTTTTTAAAAAACAGTGGGAAAATTATGTTTGTCTTTGCTTATATAAAGCCCTTGATATTGATGTTTTATTTCTGTAAAACCAGTAAATCAGGAATTTGAAAAGCAGAAATAGTGCTCCTACTGAAAGAGAAAACAGGAAACAATTCGTTTTACATTTCCTCCATAAAATGGGAAGGAAATTTAGAACAGGTCTGTTTCCAAGTCTGGTGTAGCATGTGTGCCTTTGAATACGAGTAACCCAGGGGTGATTCCAGATTCTGTTATAGGCTTGGCTTACTCTGTCCACATTTGTGTTTATTTTGATTCTTTGGACCATGTGACTGGTAAAGCAGAGCTCTCTGCCAACCTGTTGTACTAATGGATTAGGAAGCCCTGGATTTGGAGTATGTGTCCTCCTGATTATGTTGTACCTGTGCGGTGGGGAAACTAACTCATGTACATTCCAGAACTTCCTGCTGCTGCTATTTCAGTGACGTCAGTATTTTGAGAAGGGATGACCTCATGAACAGGTGCTCATGAATGGGGTTAAACTTCTTTTTCTATATATTTTAGGAGGCTCATAGGTCATTAAAAATGAAGAAATAAATCTCTTTTATCCTCAAGTTCTTTTTTAGTGTTTTCATAATATAATAGAGCTTTATGTGCCTCATAATGGACTTTACCATTTAAGATTTGGTTTTATCCTAATACTTGGCAGAGACAATGCAGGTAGCAGCACCCCTATTTTGCAGGTAAGAAGGTGAAGCAACAAAATTTAACTTCCTCAAAATCATCCCACTTCTAAATGCCACATTACTCACTTCTCATCCACTGCTATTTTTATTTTTATTTTTAAAATTTTTAACAACTTTATTGAGGTATAATTCAGATACCATACAATTCACCCATTTAAAGTGTGCTTTCAGTGCTATTTTTGTTATAGTTGTCATTATCCTCCACTTCCCTTTTATCTTCCCTGTATTCAAGAACTTTTATCATTTCTACAGCATGCAAAAGGTCATCTTAGTCAAAATTTAATTATATTTACCATTGAAAATCACCACCAAAAAAAGAATCAGGACAGAAAAGAGAACCAAAAGCAGAATGAGTCAGAAGTCCTGGTTGTGTAGTTTGAGGGCTGCTCTCCTAGCTGTGTGGCCTGGTATAAGTCACATAACCTCTTTGAGTCTTGTTTAGTCTTCAGTAAAATGGAAATAATAGTGCCAACTTAACCACTGTCTCACTGGATATGCACAGTAGTCCTGTGGGATGAATCTCATTAGAGGAAACCGAGGCCCAGAGAGGTTGATACCTTGCCTAAGGCCACACAGATAGCAGCTAGCATGGCCAGGATTCAACCAGGTCTCTCTAACTCCCAGGTTAGGTGTAATTAATAATAGCTGATTAGAATAATATAGAAATAGACCACTGAGAGTGAAAGAAAAAAGAAGAAAAGTTTCGGATTGCTGAATTTATAGTTTTAGCTGTTTAAAATGATGGAGTTTTATGTCTTCAGGTGGGGTGTCAGAAGGCACCATACATTAAAAATAGGATCTTTCTGATTTTCAGGTAGTTCACTGGTATACACAATAGAATTCCAATGATTATTCAGATTTTTAAAAATCATTGGATGATTTTGTTAGGATATCTAGGTTTATCTTATTTTCCATTAGATCTCTTTTTTGTGCACCAGTAGAAAATCACCTTTATATAGATAGATTTGAAATGCATGTAAAGATGCTTACTTCTCTCATTCCTCAGAACCTTCTAGATAATATTCCTGTCTCTTTCACCTTCAGTTCCACTCATATTCCCAAATTCTTCCCCCACAGTGTTTTGGCCATACAAACTTCATTCCATCTCCCAAACACACCTTGTGTCTTCTTGTAACTGGAAACGGTGGTTTCCTCCTATTTCCCTACCTTCCTATCTGACCAGTTCTCAGTCTTCTTTTAAGTTCACCTAGATGTCACTTCTTATATGAAGTCCTCCATGGCTTCCACAGATTTGCGCCTGTTACCATCCTTACTGCTCCCAGAGCCACCCTCTGTGACCCTCTTCAAGCACGTACCATGCTTGAATGTCATGCCTGGTCCCTGTCTAACTTTCATGAGTCAGGCACTAGTATCTACCTCAATGACCAGCTTAGTGCCTGGACTACAGGATAAATATTTGTTGAATGAATGAACAAATGAATAAATGGAAAAAGATGTTCTTCATTTTTCTTCTTTTATTTTTTTCTTGGTTACTTAGCACTTGAGAGAAACAGCAGAGCTGCTTTTGCTATAAGCCTTTTGGAATAAAGGCATCTCACAGGCTTGAGCCCTGCGAAGGCTCACAGGTGGCTGACAAGGCCTTCACTGATTCCTCTCTGGGTAATCCAAGCCCAGGGGAAAAGTCAAGGTTACCGTGAGCTTGGAGCTGGAGTGCCCATTCACAGTTCTCCTAGTTGCAGTCTGGGTATCGCTGTACCTCCTGCATTGATAGCCCTCCTGTTTTATGACTTCTTGTCCTAGCTGATGTGACAACATCTGAGATTCTCACTTTGGAATGGCTGCTTTTCCCATGAAGATAAATGCATTACCTGACAGGGCTTGTCATTTACTATACTGCTGCTGTCAAAACGAGATATAACTCATCCAGTCGTGCTGGTTCTTTGGAATGCTGAACACCCCTCCCATCTCTTCTCACTTCTGTGGGCTCAACTCTCAGGAACTCATCTTTCTTTTCAAGCTAAGGTCATCTGAAAGAGGAAAGGATAAGTCAGATTTGTCCTGTAGCTTAACACTTTGTTGATCAAGACTCCCTGACACTGAGACTATTGTAACCAAAGAGGTATTGATCATTGACCTAAAGGAGTTTACAAAGGATTTGAATGTTTTTGATCTACAAGACAATTTAAATTTGATGTAGTAAACATAGGTGATTCTGGTCTTTTTATAGAGGTGCCATATTCAAATAGGCATTTTAGTATCTGCTAACATTTGACATTTTTTATTATTTTGAATGGGCCATAAATTACCTATGGCACTGTTTGACCTGTCATTTTCTCTTAAGCACAGTCGTTTCTAGTATGGCTTGCCAGGAATCAACCCATTCTGCCATAGTCTTAACAATTACAGTTGATGACATAAACTAGACTTATTTATCAGCAAGAGGCCAACATAAAGAACTGGATGTGGGAAAAGAGCTTGTCTCCTGGAATGTGCATCCCTGTGTTCGGTTGTTTGACACTAGTGGAATGCTTCCAGTCGTGATTCGTGAACTAGAGAGTTCTGCACACATCCATAGTACTCAGCAGATAAAGGTCACTGGAAACTTTCTCACTATTGTTATTGCTGTTGTCCTATAACCAAAGTAAGTGCTGTTAAAATGAAAAGAATTGCTTTAGTTTTTACAAAGCCTAGCCTGTGGCAAAACTGCACTCCTACTGTGTACTAGTTACTCTGCCATGATCTACCTATACCTATATATGTTTATCATCTGTCTATGCCATCACTAACTCTGGCCTCATCAAAGGCATATAAACTCTTAACGATCTGAACTCAAGCCCATTTGACTTTTAAACCCTGTTTCTTTTTTATTCAATCACAGATATTTGTTGCCTATAAGGATACAATCAATATTTATCTCATCAGTTCTCAACGCTTTCTGTCCCCTTCCCTTTTACCCATCACTACTATATTTTCCCACGTGCCCCTGACTGGTCTGTGGTCTGGGGACTTCTCACACCCACTGACCCGTCCTCTTACTGATACACCTGCCCTTTTCTTCCTTCTCCATCAAAACTTATTTGCTCTGTTTTGGTTTCTGGTTGATTCTCTATTCATCCTTAAAGAAGCCAAGAATTAGAACAAAGTGAATGGTTCTTATTGTGTAATTGGGTTCCCCATCCTACATAATATGTAATTTGAACAAGTGACTTTAAATGTGGTACTGCTAAAAACACCTTACTATGTAATGGGACATTCTCACAATAAAGCACATTCATGGTAGTGATGAATTCTTATGCTTTTGGTTTGTTTTTATACTTTTAATTGTTTTGATTGTTTTTATACTTTGGTTTGTTTTTATGCATATACATAGAAAGCACTTTAAACCCAAGATTGCCTGTGTCAAGGAATTTCCCCTCTGCTTGCTGTATTATTTCTCATGAGTAGTTTTCTCTTTCACCAGGTATAAATAAGCTGAGATATTATTTATGCTTCACAAAGTAACATGATAATCCACACAAGGAGTTTTGGTTTCATATTAAAAAATTATGGGATTGGATGTGTCAAGGAATTTCCCCTCTGCTTGCTGTATTATTTCTCATGAGTAGTTTTCTCTTTCACGAGATATTATTTATGCTTCACAAAGTAACATGATAATCCACACAAGGAGTTTTGGTTTCATATTAAAAAATTATGGGATTGGGAAAAAAAAAACTTTTTGTTTAGGTGTAATTTGGAAAAAAAATACTTTTTGTTTAGATGTAATTTGGAGTTAGAGCCTGGGATTTAAACGAATTTTATCTATGTGACAATCGGGTGGGGCACTGAAAGTTTGTGAGGGGAGCGGGAAGGATCTTTGTTATTCTAGACTTTCTCATTTATTTAAGAATTCTTAGCATCCATGGAACCCGCCTGATAAGTGCCAGCACCACAGCCCATTTTTGTGAAAACCCAGAACAAAACACCACTTCACGTTCCTCAAGTGCCCTTAGGAAGCATTGAAGCCAGTAGCATGGAATCTATATTTACTTCTTGCCAAGGGAGAAGAGAGTTTCCCATCAGTGAGTTTATGAGAGGGACGTGGACATTCCTGAACTGGACGGTTCCTCTTCTCTTTGGGGCTCTGCCTGCTCATAGGGAAGCACACACTGAACGTCTGTGCTGTAAACTTTATGCAGGTAGGTCTCCCTGGGAAGACTGTGGTTTGGAGATCTGCCTGGGAATGGGTTGGTAAGTTGAATTTGGGGGTGATTTCTTAAAAAGCCTATTGTTAAGAACATATAAAGCCATTTCTGCTAGTGCAGCATGTACCAATAATAAAACTGACATTTCGATTGGTGGAATATCATGATATTGGTTACAAGGCATTGTTTATTCCACTCTGTGTCAGTGACTTCTGTTGATGCCCTACTATCTTATTTACCTTTTTATTTCTTTTTCCTGTCTCATGTATTTTATCCTTCTATTTAGAGGCTATCTAGATGGACTTTTTTTGGGGGGGGGGGGCGGGGGCCAGTGCCTGGCCAGTACAGGGATTTGAACCTTTGACCTTGGTGGTACAACATGGTGCTGTAAACTAACTGGCCAGCTCTACGCTGATTTTTTCTTTTTTTTTGGGGCGTTTGGTATTTGGTTTTTTTTGGGGGGGGGGGGCGGTGGCCAGTGCCTGGCCAGTACAGGGATTTGAACCTTTGACCTTGGTGTTACAACATGGTGCTGTAAACTAACTGGCCAGCTCTACGCTGATTTTTTCTTTTTTTTAAAGCTTCAAGATCTGCTCTGAAATTCTAAATTCTCTGCTAGACAAGCAGGCATCACTTATCACTTTGTACCAGTAGAGAGCCTAAGCACTTTACAAAATATCATTTTGTTAGTTCTACCAGCGATGCTAGTAGTAGGTATTACTGTCTTACATATGAGGTTAAAGGGGAATAGAGAGGCTGAATAGTGCACCAGACATCATGCTTTATCATTTAAAAATTAATAAAAAGGATAACAAATACTATTTATTGAGTATCCCCAACGTGTCAGGAACTCTGCTAACACTTTACTTACATTATTTTTTAAATCTTCTTAATAATCTTTTGAAGTGTAAGCTATTATATTAATTTTCCATTGCAGAAAAATGAGACTTAGAGATACCCAAGGTCACGCACTTACAGAGTTGAGTTTGATTCCAGTCTGATAGATCCCAAAGTCATTATCTTGAACCAGTGCATCTTACAGCCATTTGTACTATTGGCTAGTTTACTTTGGCAAAATGGTGCAAGTAATGGAAAAAAGCACCACTAGAGAGGTTGTTACATCACCCCCAGGCCACCTTTCGGAGCTCATTCAGCTCAGTACACTTGGACTTACGCACGCTCTTTGTGTGTTTCTGGTGCTTCAGGTAGATGAGCTGAGCTTGGAACATGCAGGTGTGATGGGCTTTCAGGTGTGGTGGACCTGAGAGACTGGCAGGCTCTACTCACTTCCCAGCTTTGTTGGCTTGGGCAGGTTACTCATGCTTTCTGGGACTCCATTTCCTCTTTATCTTATTGACGTTTATGATAAGTACATAAAGCACCCAGTAGTGAGTATGAAACTTCACAGGTTGACAGGTTAGATCTTCTGTTTCAAGGTCCTCTGTTTAGATCAATTCTCCTTCCTTACTCCTTTCTCTTCCCTTTCTAACATGACTTCCCAAGCCCAGTGTTCTTCCTTTTCTATTTTCAAGTTATCTTTAGGCTTTGGGCCTTATCAATATGAAGATTTTTTTTTTTTAACAATCTAAGTTTTTAAGAAAATGATTTTTCAGCATTTGTTGAGTAACGACCCAATGCTAGATCTTAGGCAACAACAGAGTGAAGATTAATAATTGGATTTGGCCAATAACAGGCATGCTTGAAACAGCACATTTTCTGCATATTCCCAGCATCAGCTAATTCCCCAATGTTCTTTCCCTTTGTATTTCTTATTATATGTTGTTAATTCTAATTGCCTTTGTGTAGTTGCTGAGTGGATAGAGTCATATTGGAGGAAAAAAGGGAAAAAAAATTACAGACTTAAAAGCTTATAACACTGTACTTGATTTATTTGTGTCTGTTAATAGACTTAAATAAACATGGTTTGTCTGGTATCTTTATTCTAAGGTTCTCAGGGGTGTAGAAAAAGGGAAAGCCATAGGAGTTTAGATGGTTTAATTAGAATTTGTGTAATTTATAATCTTACAAAAATATGTTAGACAAGGCTTCACCACTTGATAATAACACCTATCATTAATTGAGTGCTTACTATATGCACCAGGCACTGGGCTAAGTGATTTACAAGCTTCGTCCCTTTTAACCCTTTCCAAACCCTGAGAGAGACAGTACTCTAGTACTATGAGTGCAGCAACTGAGGTGTGCAAAGTTTAGGTAAGTGGCTTGTCCAAGGACACCACTGTTTAATGATGGAACTCACATTCAAACCCAATTCTAACCACATCCAGAGTCCAAGCTCTTGGTTTATATCTCTGCTTGCTGTCACCTTAAAGACCATTTTTAAAATCAACATTGAATTTAAAAAAGAGTATTCTTTTAATAACATATGGATTAGTCCTTGGCTGGGTGTAGGATACTAATATATCTCCTTGGCAGCCATGTTAATTTATTTAATTGCTTTATAATTTTAGCTGACATTTTTCATCAAGATTTGTTGCAATTATGGAGCAATTTCCACAGTGATTTATGAAGGTACATGGAGTTTTTCACAGTATCCTTACCATCTATTATTTATTTTAAGAGAAGCTTTTACCATATTTTAGTTTCTCAAGAATCATTTAAGTCAAGAGAATGAAGTACAATATATTTTAAAAGAAATCTCCTTGTATCAAATATGTTCAATAAAAATAAGTGCAAATAAATTTTCTGCCAAGTGCAAATAAATTTTCTGCCTTCTGTAGTGGATTGTGTGCACATATGCTATGGTCCCTGTAAGGATACTTCGTCGGTTGTGCCCCAGTGGGCTTACCTAAAGTCTGTGGTGTGGAACGAGTTGCCCAAAATGATTACCTTAAATTTAACCAAGAAAATGTCAGTTGTGTTATTTCAAGGACAATATGAATAAGGTAGACTTATTAAACAATCAATGACATATTTTCCTATTGCATTTGAAATCAACCAATTATACATCTCTATTTTTAGCAAATATTTGCTAAAGTATTTAGGGGTAAAGGGCCATGGTGAATGCAACTTATGCTCAAATGGCTGCAAAACATTAAAAATGGTTAAAAATGTATTATGTGTGGGGAGAGGAAGAGGGAGAACAAGTGACAAGCCAGTAGGTTAAAATATTATTAATAGGTAAGTCTGGGTAAAGGGTATAATGGTGTTCTTTGTACTCTTCTTATTCTTGCAACTTTCTGTAAATTTGAAATAATTTTCTTTTCTTTTCTTTTCTTTTTTTTTTTTTTTGTCTTTTTCGTGACTGGTAAGGGGATCACAACCCCTGGCGTGTTGTCGCCCACACCGCGCTCAGCCAGTGAGCGCACCGGCCATTCCTATATAGGATCTGAACCCGCAGCGGGAGCGTCGCTGCATTCCCAGCGCCACACTCTCCCGAGTGCGCCATGGGCTCGGCCCTGAAATAATTTTCAAATAAAGTATTTTTTAATACCTATACCCCCCTAATTATAGTTTGAGGGAAAGGGGGTTATATGTGCTATGTTTTTGGTTCCCTGCACCCCTTTTACTTCTATCAGTGTTTTTAGCCTAGAATTGGGATTTTGTTAGTACCTTGAAAGATTGTGTTCATTAAAGTATAAAGAGACAATCCTCAAAGATGTTGTGCTGTACATTAAGTAAAAATGTAACATGGAGTACCAAGTATTTTAATTTTAGTTTCTCATTTAATCCTTGTGGAAATGCTGTGAAGTAATTACTACTATTGTCCTCTTATACTGACAAGGAAACCGAGGCTAGTAAAGTTAAGTGACTTGCCTTACAATTGTGGAATAGTACTGAAACTCAGGTAGTTAGTTAGGTTGGATACTGGAATTCCCACTAATAACCACCATGTTTCCTTTGCTCAGGCTATGTATATGTACATCTATATGTATAGCTCTATATATACAAACATGATATACATTTAGAAAATAAGTTAAGAAAAATAATTTAAGTGGATCCTGAGTATCTGCTAATAGGATTCTAGATGAATATGAAAGTATTTATCTTAATAATAATTACTATTAACATGTATTGAGTACTTGCTATGTGCTAGGTTTTGTTCCGTAATACTATAACTCATTTAATCCTCACAATGATCCTATGACAAAGATGTTTTTGTTTTCCATGTTCAAGGAAACACTCACAGAAGCTTAAGTAACTTAAGGTGTCACAGCTAAGTGGTAGAGCTGTGATGTGCCATTCTAGAAGTTTCACTCTTAACCGGTGGCTCATACTGCCTATAATTAATAGTACTAGAGAATATAAAAACAAAAAAGAAGAGGAAAAAGAATCAGTAATTAAATGTATTCCTTTTCTTGGGGGGAAGGGTGGTGTTATTTTTTATTCTCTCTACTCTAAAATAATTACTTTCTAGTCTTAGATCCTATCATAGCCACGACATTACACAGCTCCAGGGGGGCACTGTTCAGTTTGTAATGGCACCCTTGGTGCTGGGCATCCTTGACTGCATGGCCATGTTCCAGTGGCAGTTACTCAGCTAGATATGAAGCCTGAAAGATGAGTAGAATCAAATTGCCACGACATTACACAGCTCCAGGGGGGCACTGTTCAGTTTGTAATGGCACCCTTGGTGCTGGGCATCCTTGACTGCATGGCCATGTTCCAGTGGCAGTTACTCAGCTAGATATGAAGCCTGAAAGATGAGTAGAATCAAATTGCCATTCATTTTGGAGGTGCATGTCTCAGCCATGCTTTCCAAATATGGTGGGGTGGTGTTTTACTCCAATGAGGGTAATATCCACTGGATACTTGACCACCAGAAACCTAATCCAATCTATTACAAGATCTTCCCACTTTTAACTTAGCTCATTAAAGGATGAAGATAGTATTAGAATCAGATCTGATTAAGTGACTATTGTTTCTTTTCCCCACTCATCTGTCAGTTGCTGCATCTACTTGTTGAACCATTCTCCATTAATCCCCTTCTCTGCACACTGAACAAACATGTATTGAATATCACCACGAGCAGGTGATGGTGTTGGGCGTTCAGCATTAAGGGGTAAGCTGGATAAATTTTCCGCTCTTAAGGAGTTTACAGTGTAGTAGGGAAGACAAACAAGAGTCAGTTAGAGTAGAGTATGGTAAATCCCATGCTAGGATGAGCCAGGACTATGTGATACACAAGCAGGGGCACCAACCTCAGTCCTGAGACCAATGCATCAATCAGCATGACTCAGAAAGTGAAATAAATACCAAAGGAAAGGCAAGAAGAAGCACTGGAAACACTTTCCCCAGGAGAATCAGGAAACATCTACTTGTATGACTGTGGCATTGGACTCCACTTAACTTCTTTAGGCCTATTTCCTCTTTAAAAAAGAATTTATTTATTAGGGGGACAGTGAACACATTAAGCATTCTAAGCTACCAGTCCCAGTCCCAAGAGAGACTTGCTCCTTAAGACCTCTTAAGTATTGAGAGACCACTTCTGTTTCTGAGTCTCCAGAAATGCTGAAAAACAAAAACAAGCCTACAACAAAAGTTAGAATGTGGCTTTAATGTCTGCATTTAATTAATGCTTTTAAATACACACAGCAATGTAGTATAATTGTGTGTATTCACCAATTGCAGTATGTATAAAACATTAATTCAAAATACACTAAAGACAGTATAGTGTGGTAATGGTCCCCAAGTTTAAATACCTTTCATTCCTTTTCATGTATCTTTGTACTGTAGATATAACTTTATTTGAGGAAGACAATGAAATTTGAGGCCCAGTGCATGAATAGGAGTCCAGGGACATGTGACCTCTTTGCCCTTGCCCCTTCTCAGCAACCCTTGGTAGGTGTGGGATGCAGTGGAATGGCTTGGCTCCATTGGACCAAGGCTTGACTGGTGCAGACTGAGCTTCAGTTGCGGATAAAAGGGAGAAGCCTACGGAGGGGAAGTGACAGGTCTCCAGGGACCATCTAAGCAAGTTGGACTCTGCCAGAACCCCAGTCTTTCACTAGGGCTCAGCCTTCCCATTGCATTTTTAATCACTCCATCACTAGAAAGAAAACTGTTTAGTCCTTGGACCATTTCTTCTGAGGTTGCTGTATTTGAAGTTGGGGCTTCTGTGCTTTTATGAGCTGCCTATTATTATTTTTATTCTTAAGTGCTTTGCTTTGAAAAGTGAGACAAAATTTGGTTATACTAGAAATGAAATCATTTCCAAGATCACCTAACTACTGACTTGTAAGAGATTTATTTTACTTGGGATTTGTTATCATAGTTGCTGTATACAAATGAACTTGACATTTTTCTCCTTTCCCATCTTACAGGATAAGATCATCACAAATAGCCCTTACAGGATTATTGGAATTGCAATTTCTGTATTTTTCATTTTCATCAATTGATTTGAGGGATATACATTCCTTGTTTCCATCTTTAAATGGTTTTACACAGATTCAACTTCACTTAATTAGTGACTTGAGAAAAAAACACATCTGTTTCAGTGGAATTTTGAGAAAAAAAAAACGTTGCCTGAGTTGTAGATAAAATGTTCTTTAAACATATGATGACTTGAAAATGAGACATTATGTGAAACCATCAGATGGGTTGAAATGCTGCCCGAGTTCTGACAATGTTGCCTGTGTGACCCCAGTGAATTCTGGGAATCTAGATGGTTTTTCCCCAGTGAATAGAAGTCTATGGCTGATACAGATTTGATTGAGTTTTGCGTTTGCTGGTCAATTCTAATCTCTCAAAGGCCACCTATTGAAAGGTGGGCATTCAGCCTCCTGTATTAGTTCAGAATGAGACACCCCATGCAAATCCACTTTAGTCAGGGATCATATATGGGGATTGCATAACTTCTCAGCTTACTGTAGAGTGGATCCTTTACAAATCAAGCAGCAGTCAGGTATAACTAAAACATATGCTATCTCTAAGGAACGTGGAGTAGTTGAAAAAAATAGTTTGTTGATGTAATACTTGCCGTTTTGTTCTGAAATCATATTATGTGCTTTAGGGTCTGGCCCATCGTGGCATATCAGGCTTCTCTCTCCTTCCATTTTCTTCTCCCTCTCTCTTTTTTTCCTTTCTTCTACTGCAAACTGGTCCATTTCTTTTCCTTATTTCAGATTCTGGTAGTAAGTGTGATGGTTATGAACAGATACTAGAGCTAGGCATATTTGGGTTCTAACAGAGACTTAAAGAAAAAAAAGGTAAAATACCTATTGTAAGTTATACACATGTCAAGTGCATAGCTTGATGAATTTGTACACACACATCCATATAACCATAATCCACATCAATATTTTGAACACTGAGCATTCCGACAGCTCTCTAATGTTTCCTCCTACTGAATACTTCCTTCTTTCCCCAAAAGTAACCATGATTCTGTTGCTATCACCCTAGATTAATTTTGCCTGTTCTTGAATTTTGTGTAAATGGAATCATACAGTACATATTCTTTTGTTCTGACTTCTTTTGCTAACAATACTCTGTGAGATTCATTCGTGTTCTTTGAATGTAGCAGTAGTTTGAATTTTTAAAATTGCTGCATAGTCTTTTATTGTGTGAATATACCATGGTCTATGTACCCATTCTTCCGTTGATTTGAATTATCTCTAGTTTGTGTTCTTTGAATGTAGCAGTAGTTTGAATTTTTAAAATTGCTGCATAGTCTTTTTTTGTGTGAATATACCATGGTCTATGTACCCATTCTTCCGTTGATTTGAATTATCTCTAGTTTTTAGTTACTGCTGTGAACATTCTTATACAAATGGACATCTGTGCTCAATTCTAGGAGGAGAATTACTGGATCATAGTGTGGACATATGTTCAGCTATAATAGATATTGCCAGTTTCCAAAGTGGTTGTACCAATTTGCACTCATACCCCCACTGTATAAGAGTTCCAGTAGCTTCTCGTCTTTACCAACATTCAGTATTGTCAGTCTTTTTGATTTTTCGTCATTCTGTTTGGGATGTGCAGTGGTATCTCATTGTGATTTTAATTCTCATTTTCCTCATGTAGAATGATATTGAGCACCTTTTCAAATGCTTATTGTCTATTTGGATATCCTCTTCAGTGAAGTTCCTGTTCAAGTCTTTCCCCATTTTTCTTTTTAATTGGATTGTCTTTTTCTTTCTGATTTGTAGAAAGAACTGGATTTTAAATTTTGACTCTTGCTTATTAGCTGTACTTGGACGAGTTGCCTGACCTTTTTGAGCTTCAACTTCAGAGTGGGGCTAGCGATACCTGGTTTGTAGGTTGTGGCAAGAAAGTCATGAGGAAATGTGTGTTAATTCCTAAGCATGGAAGAAACAGTATCTGAATAAAAAAAAAATCTGTTCTTATATGAGATGAACAGCCCATTAGGATATTCTAACATTTTTTCCTTTCTTCTCTTTCCTTGTGTGCTCTTCTCTTTTTCATGTTGTAGTACAAAAGGAAAAACAGTGGGCACCTGCACAATATACAGTGGGCTGATTTCTTACAAAGGCTCACTAAAGGTCATTTATCAGTTCTCCTAAGAATTTTGTCTTTGCAGCTGGAACAAATAAGAACCAGAAGTAAGTTTCTGAAATGACAGAATAAGATAAAATGTGGATGTAGGCCCCAATTAAAGGAATCTACTTGCTTTAGGTAGTGGAGAACATGCAGAAGTAGTCACTGGGCCTTGTCTTTCATTTTCTCTCCATTCTGTCAGGTAGCTTCTCAGAGACTCAGTTTCCTCATTTGCAAAATAGGAATAACAATACCTCCCTTGAAGCGTTGTCATGAGCTTAGCACAGTGCTTGCTCTCATGTAATCACTTCACATGTGGGGGTTGCCATGATGGAGAAAGGTTATAATGAGTGAGAGTGACGCTGCTGATGAAGATAGCTTCTGTTAACAGCGACGTTGCCTGCACTTACCACTGCCAGACTGGGAAAAAGCTTCTTCGGGGGTAGAGGCAATAGTCGTCTTAGGGATTGAGGTGACCTGCAGCAGGAAGGCAGAAGGTCAGAAAGGAGAAAGGAATCCCCTGTTCTGGGAGGAACCAGTGTAGGTACCAGTTGTCTGACTGCGAGGCACTGTTCCCAGATGTCCATTTGCACACTATGTTCATATATGTTAGGGATGACCTGGGCACCTCAAACTATATCCTGGTGAATTATGTATGTTACTATGATGGAAATATATATTTCTGAAATATATAGAAAAAAATCAGAATGGAAAACAAATCATAGTGTCTTAGGCAGTTATTGGAACCTGCCTATATGTTAGGGATGACCTGGGCACCTCAAACTATATCCTGGTGAATTATGTATGTTACTGTGATGGAAATATATATTTCTGAAATACATAGAAAAAAATCAGAATGGAAAACAAATCATAGTGTCTTAGGCAGTTATTGGAACCTGCCTTAAGCACCCATGTCAGAATTGACCAGAACCCTGGGTTTAAAGGGAACTATTGGAAGAAGGGGCCTCCTTCAGCTTTCAGGGCAAAAGAGGCATAGTGTTGTGGTTGTTGAGTTTTAGATATCGACAAGTATGGGTTTGACTCACAGCCCCTTTATTCTCTGGCTTTGTGATCTTGGGTAAGTTACTTCCCTGTGGTTTTCTAATTTATAAAATTGGGACAATAGGATCATCCCCATAGACTTGTAGGGAGGGTTAAGTGACATGATACATGAGAAGCACCATGAGAGGACCTGCACATATTAGGTGCTCAAACTGCAGTAATGTATCCATGTATCTGATGAGTAGAAACATCCACTCTGTGTTAATTTTAATGATAACTAGTTAGTGGGCAGAGTTGAATGATGCAAAGCAGGAGGAAAGGGTTTTTTAAATGTAAATACCCTACGACACAGTAGGACTTGCTGGACCTCCATGTTCTGGGTAAAAGTGGACTTTATTCCAGAGTTTGGCTCTAAAATTCTGCCACCAAAATGTTTGATGTTTTTTAGAGAACTTGCATTTGAGGTAAGTTTGCTATATAACTAACCTACCATCAAACCGAAGTTGGGCAATTTATAATTTACTAATGTAAAGCACACTGATGGGCACATTAAGATGGTAAGTATGATATTGTAGACTTATTTTTTCTCTCCTCCTTATTAACTCTGATCTGCTGAAAGCCCTTCAGCCTGCTTTAAAGGTAGATCAGGTACCCTAAACGGGATTGGTTGGCTTACAATGGCTGGTTTTTCTTTTATTGCCAACCCTTGGGCTTTTCATCACCAAGACCATCTCTATCTGCAGGAAGCATTTCCTTCAGTGGTGCAGGGTCCCATGAAGCACAATTGCCTTTCACATCACACTCCCCAGCAAGAATCAAATCTATATTTCCTGCCCCCTTTATTTATTTACCGTGGCAGATTTATTCAGGAGCTCATTTGTCTGGTATGTGAGTGCAACATGAATTTCCACAGGTGAAAAGTTCTGGCATGCACATGGTGCACATAATGTGGACAGCCCTAATTTGTGTTCTGAAGCCAGCAAGAGTCACAGCACAAAAGACATAAGGATGATATCACAGGTTCAATGTAGGTTGCACAGTTTTAATGATGGCAGGATTTGATCTTCTACAATAGGCCATTCTTAGTGTGGTCTGGTCATACAAATTTAAAGAGTCAATTCTGACAACATTCCTTGTGCAATAAGAGTTGGACGTTTCTGGAACTTTTATCTTTGATTATGCCGTTGCAGAGTGGTTCTTCTCTCATTAGCTATCTTAGGTTGCATATTTGCAATGCACGAGCCATTTGGGGGCATAACAACTGAAAGCTTGTTGCTTCTGTCCTTAGTCAATTTAAAAAGCCATCAGATACATTGAGGCACTTTTGTTTTGCTTTCCTTTTCCCTGGCAGTATTTATTATGTCTTAAATAATTATTATAAATTAATGTCAATATCTAACAAAACATTATTATCCAGGCACAACTGCTGCAGAATCCAAACACCACAGCATAAAGTGTTATCATTTGAAGAGTGTTTATCATTTTTATCAGTGTCTCCTTTGTCATATACACCAATATTTCTTGATTGTCAGATATATATATATATATTTATTTTTTTCTGCATTTGGATGTTTTTAAACATAGATGTATGTATACTTAATGTGACAATTTTCTTTTTTCCTAAAAAGCTGTTAATTGAAAGACTTATGTTATAATTAACCACATCTTAGAACCAAGGACATTTTGGTACTATAAAAATTATAAGGTGTTGTGGTCTGAAAGTGTGCTCCAAAATTCATGTGTTGAAACTTAATGGCCAATATGATAGTATTAAGAGGTGAGTGAGGCCTTTAAGAGGTGACTATGTCATAAGGGTGGAGCCCTCATGGATGGGATTGGGCCCTTATAAAAGGGCTTGGGAGAGTGGGCTTGCTGTCTTCCACTCTTCCACCATTTGAGGGCTGTTTGTTCCCTCCAGAGGCAACGTGGCACCATCTTGGAAGGAAAGACCAGGCCTTTAACAGACACCAGTTTCTGGAACTTTTATCTTTGATTATGCCGTTGCAGAGTGGTTCTTCTCTCATTAGCTATCTTAGGTTGCATATTTGCAATGCATGAGCCATTTGGGGGCATAACAACTGAAAGCTTGTTGCTTCTGTCCTTAGTCAATTTAAAAAGCCATCAGATACATTGAGGCACTTTTGTTTTGCTTTCCTTTTCCCTGGCAGTATTTATTATGTCTTAAATAATTATTATAAATTAATGTCAATATCTAACAAAACATTATTATCCAGGCACAACTGCTGCAGAATCCAAACACCACAGCATAAAGTGTTATCATTTGAAGAGTGTTTATCATTTTTATCAGTGTCTCCTTTGTCATATACACCAATATTTCTTGATTGTCAGATATATATATATATATTTATTTTTTTCTGCATTTGGATGTTTTTAAACATAGATGTATGTATACTTAATGTGACAATTTTCTTTTTTCCTAAAAAGCTGTTAATTGAAAGACTTATGTTATAATTAACCACATCTTAGAACCAAGGACATTTTGGTACTATAAAAATTATAAGGTGTTGTGGTCTGAAAGTGTGCTCCAAAATTCATGTGTTGAAACTTAATGGCCAATATGATAGTATTAAGAGGTGAGTGAGGCCTTTAAGAGGTGACTATGTCATAAGGGTGGAGCCCTCATGGATGGGATTGGGCCCTTATAAAAGGGCTTGGGAGAGTGGGCTTGCTGTCTTCCACTCTTCCACCATTTGAGGGCTGTTTGTTCCCTCCAGAGGCAACGTGGCACCATCTTGGAAGGAAAGACCAGGCCTTTAACAGTGGCCATAGTCTCCTATCTGTATATCTACCTTTTTATTTTTTGCAGCTGGCTGGTGTGGGATCCGAACCCATGATTTTGGTGTTATAACACTGTGCTCTAACCAGCTGAGCTAACTGGCCAGCCCTATACCTGAATTTCTTTACTCCTTCTTCATACATTTTACAAACATTGAAATATAATTCACATAGTACTCAGTTCACCAATTTATTTAAAAATTCATTGTTTTTTAGTATATTTACAACTTACAAGTACAAGGTTGTACAACTGTCACCAAATCTAATTTTAGAATGTTTTTAATCACCAAAGAAAGAAACCCTTTACCCGTTAATAGTCACATCTCATTTCCTCCAATTCCCACAACCTCAGATAACTTCTAGTTTACTTTCTGTCACTGTACATTTGCCTATTGTGACCGTTTTATATAAATGAAATTATACAACATGTAGCATTTTGTGTCTTGCTTTTTTTACTTAGCATAATGTTTTCAAGGTTCATACATATTGCAACAGATATCAGTACTTCATTCCTTTTTATTGCCCAATAATATTCTGTTATATGGGTCTGCACATTTTGTTATTCATTAGTTGATGGACATTTATTTGTGTTGTTTCCACTTCTGGGCTATTATGAATAGTAATGATGCTATGAACATTTATGTACAAGTTTTTATATGGACATATATTTTTATCTCTCTTGGGTATATACCTAGGACTAGAAATTACTGGGTCATATCATAACTTTAACTTTTTGAGGAGCTGCCAAACTGTTTCCCAAAATGTTTGCACCATTTTATATTCCCAAGTAGGAGAGCTCTAATTTGTCCACTTCCTTGCCAATACTTGTCTTTTTGATTATAGCCATCTTACTGGTTATGAAGTGGTATTTCATTGTGGTTTTGATTTGTGTTTCTCTATTTACTGACCATGTTGAGCTTCTTCTCATGTGCTCATTGGCCACCTGTGTATCATCTTTAGAGAAACGTCTGCTCAAGTCTTTTGCCTATGTTTTAATTGGGTTACTTGTCTTTTATTGTTCAATTGTAGGAATTCTTCATATATTCTGGATACAAATGCCCTATCAGATATATGACTCAAATATTTTCTACCATTCTATGGGTTGTCTTTTCACTTTCTTGGTGGTATTGTTTTCAGGACAAAACTCTTTAATTTTGATGTATTCTAATTTATATAATTTTTCTTTTGTTTCTTGTGCTTTTGGTATGATTGCCTAAGTCAGCATTATAAAGATTTACTCCTTTGTTTTCTATTATATATAGTACTATATTGTATTACAGTTTTGGGTCTCACATTTAGGTCCATGATCCACTCTGAGTTAATCTTTGTGGATGGTATGAGGTAGAGGTCTAATTTCATGGATATCTAATTGTCTCAGCACTGTTAATTTTTTTTTACCTTTATTTTATTTTATTTTTATAGCTTCATGAGTAGAAAGCATAATTCATTTATTTTCTGCCTTATATTCTCTAATAAGTGCATTTAAGCTGTAATTTCCTTCTGTGAAGGGATTTGGGTATATCCCTCAGATTTTGTTTTATTATCATTGTTAATTTTTGCTTCCCTTTTTACTGTTAATGTCTGTTTTTATTGCATTTCACACAGTGAATGCTGCTTTTATTATGTTAGTTCAATATAATTTTATCCAAAGGACATTTCTATTAAAAAATTTAACAAGGTCAAGGGTTCAGATCCCCGTATTGGCCAGTCTCAAAAAAATAAAAATTAAAAATACTGATAAAGCCGTTTTCCAACATTATAGATAAATTGTACCTTTTTATTGTATCCAATAGCGCTATGTACTTGGTATGTGCTCAAATTGGCCAGTCTCAAAAAAATAAAAATTAAAAATACTGATAAAGCCGTTTTCCAACCTTATAGATAAATTGTACCTTTTTATTGTATCCAATAGCGCTATGTACTTGGTATGTGCTCAATAAATATTGGTGGAAGGACCTATGTGGAGCAAGCATTCAGAGGAAATGTACACCTAAGCGATAGCAGTGATGGACATGGCAGTAATAATACCTACTGAGCACTTCTCTGTGCCAGGCCTCATCTAAGCACTTTGCCTGTATTCACCTACTTGGCCTTCATAACAATCCCACGAGGCTGGAACTCTTTTTACTCCCATTTCACAGGTGAGAAAGTGGAGGTGATGCAAGATATACTTGTTTGCCTAGCGATTCACACTGAGAAAGAGCCAGACGTGGGTTTTGAATTAGTCTGGCCCTAGATCCCACTCTCATAACCAATATGCTGTACTGCCTCCCAAGTGGTCACTTTTCCACAACATTTAATTGGTCTGATTCCTAAACATTTCTCTAATTACTTTGAATGTGTTCAGTGAGGGAAACTCTTGGCCCATGTCTCACAGTTGTTTGTTAGAAATTGCTAGTAAAGAATTGTCCACACTTCACTGCCACTCTAAACTGTGCCTTCAAGACACTGCATAGCTCGCCCTTGGGCTGTAGAAGTCAGGCACCCATGAAGGAAGGCTAGTCCAGGACCTATTGATTTTAATTTTTTGTGTGTGACAAAAGAGACTTCAGAAGAAATGCAATTAAGGATCTCTCATGGCTTGTTCTAGAGACCACGCAAGCTCAGAAAACCTTGGTTTTTGAGATCGAGTGTGCACTCTGATAAAAACCGAGTAGATTTTCATGGACTCTTTTCCTTGTGCTTCTCTTATACATAGAGAAACCTGGTCTTTGGAGCTCTGATTGAAAATAATTTGTTATTGTTAGGGATATTTCCAAACCAAATGACGGCTATTTTTCTCTCCCTATTGAAGATTGGAAAGCTACATCCTTGAATACTTATTGAATAAAAGTTCCTTCTTTCTTTCATCAAGAGAATGGCTTTTGTACTTTTGTTCCCTTCCGTGCAGTCTCTGTGCAGCTTCCTTGTGAGAGAGCAATTTAATTTGTACTGCACAATCATTTTCTTGTGAAAAACTAATAAAATACAAATTCCATTTTTCAGCATTAGGTTGTGGCTAAAGGCTTTTGAAAGTTTTGTGTAGTATCTCCTTTTCTTTTTCTATTTTTTTATTTGATGATGACTGAGAGGGGAGATGTAAATGTTCACATGTATTATGTACATGGTTAATAAAGAAACTGTTTCCTTAAGTTCAGAGTTTCTCTCAAAGCAAAAAATATAAGGGAATACTTCGCGTTCAGCTCTCAAGGCTTTTCACCTTCCTGAAAGTAGATGTGACTCAGGAGTGAAGCAAACGAATCTGTTTTTCTTCCAAGGCATCTCATTCACTTCTTCTGACAGGTCAAGTGATGTCTAGGGCTCTAGTGTGTGCATTTTACTAAGTGAAGCCCTGGGAGCTGTTGCATTCTGCAGGTCGCCTCAGAAGTAGAGGATGGCTGCTTTTATTTTGTTGAGATGCTTTACATAGGAATTAAGTCCTAATGATAGTGATAGTAATAACAGGTGATGTATAGTGAGCACCTGATATGTGTGGTGAAATGTGCCAGGTGCTTGGTGTGTACTGTCCTCACAACAAGTAGATAGTTTTTGTTTCTTTTTACACATGGAAGAACAGGCAAGTAACTTATCCATAGTCATACAACTGGCAGGTGGAGGGACAAGCTGAAACCCAGTGAGTCTGACTCCCGTGTTGAGTCTTTTGTCCATGAGGAGTAACCAAGAGATATACATTAGATACACATTCCTAACACTAAGGCCAACGGTTCAGATCCCTGTACTGGCCAGCTGCCAAAAAAAAAAAAAAAAAAAAAAAAAAAAAGAAGAAAGAAAGAATGAATGAATGAATGAATGAAATTCAGTCCTTCCACACCCTGGATTGTTGGGAGTCAGAGGTACATGCACACATGACTTTTTACTGAGTAGCAAATGTGAACAAACACATTTTGTTTTCTCATCTCCTGTGAAATCCAGCTGATGCTGCTTCTGAGGGGAGATCTGTTACCCTGCTTTGCCCTCACATGACATCTGCTCCTCCACCCGTTGCTTCTATGTTGCCCTCCCCTCCTGACATCCCAGGAAGAGAAATTCCCCCTGCTTCATTTTCCCCTTTCCCTGTTTTCTTGTCAGTTTCATCTCACAACATCTTCCAGCCCCTTTATCTCTCCTCCTGTTTGAATTGTAGTAATTAATTCTTGGAGGGTGCTTGCACGTGACTCTGGAACCACCTGAATTATAGGAAGGCAGAAGGCAGAAGGCAGGAGGACAGACTCCTTCCGTCCGTCCACTCTCTGTGGGTGGTCTCTGTCTGGCTGCAAGGAGTAGCTTCAGCAGTTGCCAATGACTGATCATTTGACAATCGAGAAAACTTACCTTTCCAAAGCTAAAAGTCTCTCAATAAAGTTTTCTCACTGAGTGAGGTGGGGGGAGGGACGCCCCAAAAGAAACAGGATGTAGATAATACCACTGGGCTCTTGCAGATTCCTTTAAAGAGTGTTTGAATGACAGAGATAAGCAGTAAAGAATAGCTTGATTCTGAAACCTGACTCTACCTTTAATCTTGTAGTGTCAGTTCCTTGAAAGTGGATTCTTCAAATTCATATTCTAAGCTTCCCCATCGTCTTTATTTTAACTCCAAGGAAAACAATTATTGCAAACATAAGAGATATTATCTGTGAAATTCCTACCAAAGTTGGGGAAGAGGCAGAAGGGCAGAAGTCGGTCCTACCCGAAGCGACTTGGAAGGCTTCTGCCCCTTGCTTTTGAGAAGTCAGGGTTGTATCCCTAACCGAGAAAGAGTCACCTGCCCTCCCTTGCCCTCACCCACCCATCCATCCACTCAGCCTCCAGCATGTCGCAAATGGGACAACCCCATTTCCCGCCTTTCCTTGGCCAGAGGCTCCCCCAGGACCTCGAGGGTTGTGAGGACCTGACACGCCTCGCGCGGAGAGGCTCCGTGGGTCCCCGCCCCCTCCGCAGGTGCGGCCCTAATCCCCCCTGGCCTAGATATCCGGCAGCCTCTAGGAACCCGGGCTCTGTGATGTAATGCTCTTTTTTCACACTCCCGGCTTAAATACAGATGGAAATTGTTGTCATGTGTTAGAAATGTCGCCAGTAATATAAAAGGCGCAAGCTTGGGCATCTTCTCTCCCTTCTCGCACCATCAGCTGCTCCTCCTGCCAGCGCCTCTTCCCTCGCAAAACCGCCCTGTGGTCAGGTGGCCGAGGCGCCCCCAGCTCGCCTAGGAAGGGGTTCGGATCCCACCCCCCACCCCCGCCTCTCTTTACAGCCGCTGCAGAGCCGAGGACCAGCTTGGTGGGAGGCTCTTTCAGGCTCACAAAGGGAAGGATTAATCTTGGCGATTGGGCTGAGGTTTGCAGGCAAGTACAAGTGGTCCATGATCTCCCCCACCCCCCTCCGGATTCGAACGCTCCGCCGCCGGAGGAAGCCTGGGGACAGGCAGGCGGCGGCCGAGGCGCCCTGCCACTGGAGCTTTGCGCTTGGGTTGTGGGAACGTCCATGGAGGTGAAGATGCCCTGTGTGGTGTGTGCACCAGGGAGGAGGGGCGGGGAGAAACCGGGCCAGCTTGGGAGGACCAGAT